>NC_047663.1:79607766-79775266 GCF_011762505.2 Arvicanthis niloticus | reverse complement strand
TTACCAGGATTCCTTATAATTGTCAAGGACAAGAGACTGTGGAATGGGACCATGGAACTTTAAAACAATATTTTCATAAAATAAAAAAGGGAAAGATATACCACTGTACACCACAAATTTATTTAAATCATATTCTTTTTATTTTAAACTTTGTATTTCTTTTAAATTGGGTGCCAAGGAACTTTCTGCTGAGTGTCTATGGCACTCTACAACTAGACATACTCATGCATAAGTGAAAGTGAAGAATCCACTTACTGGCATAAAGCATGATTCCAATCAGGTATTAAATATAGGGAAGAGGGCTTGTTTGTATTTTTTCGGCAGGATGCTGAAGGAGCATGGTGGCTGCCAGAGTGATGGGTGAGACATGCTGATGACAGGACAAAGAATAATGCTGACCTGTGAGCTTGTTGAATGCCCTGACAATGGTGAGTGAGAAGCTGTATTGGACATAAGTTCCCAAGCCACCATTACTTATCTATACCACTCATGAGACAAGCTGCCTTGTCTCAAGTTCTTAGACCTTGTGGAACAGAGAATCAAAAAGAGAAGTTATTATTCTTGTATTATTCTTAAATGTGACCAGTTATTCAGACTCAATCATGTACTGGTCTAGAAATCAATCCAATATTGGAAATAACAGTCTTCATTTGGAAGACTGATTCTGGACATTTTCAGAGATGTATGGAAATTAGCTGCAGTTCTCTATGTTATGTTAGCAAGAGATAAAATTGGGGCAGGATCTTGATTTCAAACAGGTGTTAGCACATGTGTTAAGGCTCTTTTAATTGTCAAGTTAAAATACTTTTGTTTCTTCTACAATATTTAATGTAAGTTCCATTGATTGTACACCTTCTAATTGGGTTTGTGTTTTGAAATCTGGCATGTCAGTTATAGAAGCCTATCAACCAGCTTTTGTTTTAGTGCCCTGAGTATCACAGAACCTTGGTATTCTAAAAATAACTTGCAATTACTAGAAGAAATGAGTCAGGCTTTATGCAGAAGCAAGAGGGTAGTGGGCTTGATTATTGCTGGTATAACAGTTTTAATTACATTAATTGCTAGAACCACTGCTTCTGCAATTGCTGTGAAACAAGAAGTTAAGACAGCTACTTTTGTTAATTATTTAGCAAAAAAAGTGTTACTAATGTGTTGAATATACCAGAGGATTTAGATAGGCATTTGGAAGGCTGGCTTGATGTTCTTTATTCTATTCAAATTACTGGAAGGAGATTCAGAATTTAAGGGTAAGGAGCCATCTTGAGTTTCATGCAAAATACCATTTGATTCATGTTAGTTCTACAATTTACAATGGTAGTCATTATAATTAGGAAAAAGTTTAATGACATGTGCAGTATATTTGACATAATTCTAACATTTGGGATGTTTTAATGATATATAGGGAGCTTATGAATTTCAACAATGCTGCTCTGCTGAGCGTTGATGCGGTAGATATTGCAGATAAAATTACCCATGACCTGAGGTCAGTATTTCTACAGGTCAGTATTTTGGTCAAGCTTCAAAAGTGGAATATATAGCTTGATTATGCTAGCCCTTTGGTCCTGGGAATATTTTTATTCCTGCCCATTGTGTTAAAGCTTTTCTTCAACAACATCAACATGTTAGCAGCCAAGTACATGGCTTGAACCTGAAAACTGACCCCCAGACAGAGTTATTAAATTAACAGACTGGCAAGCCAAGGACAGGTAAGATTCTGCATAGGGCTTACCAACCTAAGACATAAGTACATTGCTTTTGATAATGCATATTCCATGATGGGTAAGGAAGGCATTCTTGTCAGAATGACCTAAGACAAACTCAGTCTTATTAGTAAAATAAAAAAGGGGAAGAGGCGGAGAGCCTTTGGGGCTGCTTGGCAAGAAACTTACTTGGACCAATGTCAAGGAAATGGGCTGCTTGGCAGGAATATGACATTGGCCAAGGACAAGGAAGTAGGCTTCAGGCAGGAATCTGACATTAGGCTAGAACAAAGAAGTAATTTCAGGTAGGAACCTAAATATTAGGCTAGAACAAAGAAGTAATTTCAGGTAGGAACCTAAATATTAGGCTAGAACAAAGAAGTAATTTCAGACAGGAATCTAAATTTTAGGCTAGAACAAGAAAGTAGACTTCAGACATGAAAATGACCTTGGGCTAGGACAGGGAAGTAGGCTCAGATACTTTGGTCATCCTGATAAGCCCTTAGAAACAGTGATCACGGGAATGTTCACATAATTGGGTTTAATGCCTTGCATTTTTTTGGACTATTAGTTTTTATTGTCTTGCTTGTTCCTTGACTATTTGCATCTATTGTATTGCTAGACCCACAACTACAACTGACCTTAATACATGCATGTAATCAAAATGGTACAAAAGCATAAAGGAGGGGTAATCGGGTAGGGGGTTCTAGGGAAGGGAAATGAGGAAAGGGGATGACATCTATTGTAAATAAATAAAATAATCAATAAAAAAATTTTTTAAACAAGTTTAAGTAACACTAATCTAGAATGATACAAAAATAGCTTTTTATAGAACCCAGTGGAGTGAGACAAGACTACTACAAATATTTCTGAGCATTTAACCAATAGGAGAAATGTACATAGTTTGTACAAGGCTTAAGCTACAAAAGATGAAATAATATCTAAACTCATTATTTTTCTCTGATTTTTCTCCCTTAACATCCTTCCAGAAATCTTGCTAGAATTCTTAAGAAATCACCATGTCTTAGAAAATGAGAAAAAAATAATTCAAATTTATATGGGAAGTATATGTGCATTTTATGCAGAGGAAGTAAAAATTATGCCTTATTCTATTATGAATAAAAAGACTTGTCATAAATTTAAACTGTGCTCATTTCTTTATGCTTAATAGAGCTTTCACACAAGTACCTGAAAAGAAACCAGAGAGAAAATGTACCCATTAAAGTATTTACCCTTCAAGTTACCTAAAATGGTAAGAAATATAGGCATAATTATCTACTCCAAGCTTGGCCACTACGTGAATTTCAGTACTACTGTAGTTGGGAAACGTAGAATACATTCAACAGCAAATTTAAGTCTACTGACTTAAAAATACCTTCCTTTGGGCTGCAAGCCATAATCAAGTACTCTACATCACCATGAGCTTTAGTACATTAGCATGATATAAAATATATTTTAAAGATAAATTCCTGATTTATAATAATTGCAACTCTCAGAAACTAATAGCCAGAAGCATTTGACTTCTCCCTTGTGACATTCTCACTCAAATCCTGATAAAATACCATCCAAGTCAGCAAACGAGTTTTTGTCATTAAGATAGTAGCAACAATCATCATGTTTTAAAGAATTTTGAAATCGTGGTAAAAATAAATAGCTTAGTGTGTTATCTTCTTTGGTGGCATACCTTCATTTTGATAACAATCTATTAAAAGATCTTTTAACAGAATTTTTGTGACCCAAACTGGAAAGCATCTATTACAGGAATGAGAAGGAGAAAGGTGGAGGAGGAAAAACTTTGTAATTCCTCAGTTAATTAGTTCCTGCAGCAACTATGACAAAGTCCACTCAGGATGTGGTTTGAAATGATAGAAATTTGCTCTGTCATAGTGATGGAAACTAAAGGTTTAAGATCAGGGTGTCAACGGTACTGGTTTTCTCTAAAAACCCCAAGGATAAAACCTGCTCCACACGTCTGTCACAGCTTCTGATGCTACCCAGTGAGCCTTGGCAGCATTTCGCCTGTGCCTGACTTCATGTCGCCCCCTCTATACCACTGTAGATTGTCTGTCTTCTCTTAGAACAATACCAGAAATCACGTTTAAAACAAATTCAATAACTTCAATAATTTTATCTCTATATCTCTAATAAATTACAGCTAGGAAAAGCACATTTGCATATCAATCACATCTCAAAGTCCTAAGTGGTTATGTATTGGTGGGAAGACTATCTAGACATTTTTGGATCAAGTTTCTTCTGTGTAAACCCAGAATGATGTCGATTTTTAAAAATAAAACAAACATACTTAACATGATTATTATGACCACTCTCACTCTATGATTAAGGAACTGACACATTTTGCTTGACCAGCAAGCTAGAAGTCAGGTTTTGTTTTACCTTAAATAGAGTGGACAGAACAGGAACTCTTCAATTTGCCATGGGCACAACTCCAATTGCCTTAAATTGAATTTACCTGTCCTAGGATTTGGGCTTATGACTATAATATGGATTCACAGGAAATGTTCAGCAAATGAGAATGATACAGAAGCGTCATACCCTAATACCGATGATCTGTTTAGAAGCATGGAAGTTGCCATGCAAAGCATGGCATTGAATGCTTTCCCAATTCTGTGTTCTGTTGACTCCTTCATTCAGTGTGGTATTCACTAGCCTTACTTTTTAGAGCTAAGACAAGAGTTCATAAATATCACTTTGCATGTAGTCAACTGTGTTTTGTTTACATAAGTACGTATCTTGTGACTCCCAATGCATGAGGTCATTCCTATGATAGCTCTGAAAGGCAAAACTGTGACAAGTTTGTATCATTAAACCGTTCATCTTACTGCCGTCAAATACTGTCTAGGGAAATGCTCATTCTATAAGATAATTATATTGCAAACTAATAGACAATCAACCCTCTTACATGTTTGATTTTGTAGGGGATACTAGAACACCTAATTAGTCATTCCTGATGTTTATGGAAAGAGGGACAGAAATAGAGCCTTGTACAAATTTTACAAGGGTTTTTCTATCTACTTTCCTTGAGCACAGCATCATAAGATCAGATGATTAAAGGGCAATTTTTCTTTCATATAAAAAAAGTTTTAAAACAACTTTAACATTTAGATTTAAGATTCAGTGTTTTAAACTTTCCCCATAAATTCAAGACCATATTTCTAGTTCTTGGAACCCTATAGAAATGCTTGAAACTTGGGCACATTGAAAATGGTAACAGTGAAACTGTTGACTTATGGTCAAATGTCAAGAGGCAGGAAAGACTGACAGGGGCTCTGGACCAGCCCTGGAACTACTGGTATTTAGAAAGGAGAGAGAGAAATACCAATCACCTTGGACAGTGACTTCATGTGCTAGGCTATAATTGCCAAGTGACCAGATGTCAATATAGTCAGCTCTCTGAAATGACTATAGAAATTCTGTAGGGTCTGGAATGCTGAGATACTTGCTTATCTTGCTGAGGGCAAAATAAACTACTTTGGTAATGAGGCTCTGTGGAAGCTAATTTCTTTTAAGAGATGCTGAGCCACAGTTCCCTATAAAATAACTAGAGCTAAAAGAGAAAAGTAAAATGCTGTCTCAAAAATCAACAGGCATGCATGTTTCTCTCCTTTTCCTCAGATTTAACCTGTATTAATATTATCCAAGTAATTCTTGATGAATGAAGAGACTGACTACATTTATAATTTAAGTAAAACATCTTTGGAATCAGCTGGATTCCTCTAATGTGGGTCATTAGAGGTATAGAAGAGATAGATTCTGATATAGCAAAGAAGTGTGTTTAAATTCCTACAGCAATTGTTTTCAGAATAGACTACTATGCACATTAACAGGCTACTCCCTGTTGCTCAGGCTTTGGCTCTGGGGAACACACATTAAAACAACTCATGTCAAAATAGTAGTAATAATAACTTGCCCCTGTCTTTCAGTATACTAAACTGGGAAAGATGGTTGCAAAAAATGCATTCTTTTTTTAATGTTTATTTGACAGATAATCTTCTTGTGGAATTATACAAACATTTAATGTTGAATTTGCATTACTCAAAACTCAGACACTTTCTCATCAGCCAAGCTAAATATTTGCCGTAGATATTTTTTCCTCCTGTAGATATATTTTTTTTCTTCCTGAGGAGAGCTAGCATTCCTATTAGCTGCTCAGCGTACTCCTCCAGCTCATACGTGTAAATTTGGAGGAAATCTGAGAAAATATTCACTATCGCTAGGCAGCACAATTGCTTCATGCAGCATGTGTGCCCTCAGAGAAATCAAGTGCCCCACTCACTGTGGAAATTTATGTTAAAGAACGCCTGCTTATAAGAGGCAAACATGTAACCCAAATTTATCTCCCAGTGACAAGTTCAGAATCTGAAAGTTTCCAAGTTCTTCCCTTGTGAGTTACTCAAAATTGCTGTTTTTCAAGTCAAGAACACCTGTTTAGTGTTTTTCTCCTCGCCCTCCTGGTAAAATGGAGCCTCTAGGAAAAAAAAGATCTAAAGGCTTTTAATGAATGAGAAACGCAAAATATTGACAGATTTCAACATATTATGCCACCCTCACCCTGTCCCCCTAATGAGGTAAGATCAAAAAGGAAGGAAACAGTTGTGATATTGGGCTCCGGAGTTTGTTTTCAAAGCACTGCAAATGAGCTCGGATCGAGGCTCATTCTGCTGGGTACAGTCATAAGCAATTTTCACATTGCTCTGAAATGGCACATACAGACACGGCTTTGGTAAGTGAACAGCTAAAGGCTTGATGTTCAGCATCAGGCAGCCTGCCAAATAACTTTCCATCTCCATACGACACTCTAACAATCAAAACTCTACTTGTGCCATTTCTGCTGGGTCAGATGTAACTACAAAATAAAACTAAACCAAAATAAAATAGCAACAAAGCCTGAGCTAGTGCCGAGACTTATTCTAACTCAATATTTATTAACTATCGAGACTGTACACCGTACAGGCATCAAAGAAGAGAAATGTGACATATTATTTATGGTCATGTGAAAATGAAGGATTAGAGATAGCTTTAGAGTAAGATAGCCTTTATTAACTAATAAATACGTACACAACAGCCACTTCGTGCTTGTCACAGATCCAGGTGCCAATATTTATTTGATAAGTAAAGCTATGACAGTCCCTGTGTGTCTTTATGGATCACAGTCTCATCAACGAGACAAACCAGGAGATCAACAAATGGCTGGATATGTAATTACAAGTTAAGCGAAGGAAGACAAAGGAAGGGAGCAGACATCTTCTCATTCACCCAGTGTTTGCCATGCATGTTCAGTTATCAATGTCCTGGTGTTTGAAGGTGTGGTGGAAAACAGACGAGGTAAAATTGGTGAAAGAATAGATAGTGAGCATCATGAAGACACATACAAGGTAGAAACTCATCACCAAATAGATATCAGATCTTAAAAGTCTTCACACACCATGCAAAAATACAGAATTACTTTCCAGTAGAGAGTTAGTTCTTAAAATTGAGGTTTATAAAATACAGAATCCACTAGAGGTAATATATATATCCTCTCTATATATATAGTCTATATATATACATACATATATATATACATATATATACATACATCTATATATAGTCTATATATAGTCTATATATATACATACATATATATATACATATATATACATATATATATACATACATGTATATGTATGTATATATATAGTCCTCTGGGTTTTTATTTGCTCATTTGCATGCTTGCTTACTTATATGGGGGGGGGCAGGGATCTATTGTTGAACCTATGAATTTAAGCAAGAGTAGTGAGGGATAATTTACAGAAGCCTATTAACATACCAGTGGCTACACAAATGAGGAAAATTTCTAGCTTTTCCCCAACAACCATTAACTACTGAAAGATCCTTAAGAGGAAAGGTACCTCTGCCATGAAGGAATGATGACAGGACGAAAACCTGTGCAGATCTTGAGTGATAGCACCTGTTCAGGAGTACAATGACCATCTTATGCCCAGAAGGCTCTGTCCTACCAGGCTAACCCATATTCAAACCTTGCCTTCTTTCTGCATCTTCTTCGGCCATGTTTGCTGAGCTTCGGAGGGTTAGGTGTTGATGAACATTCAACAGTCATTTATTCTGAGCACTTTGACCAATATTAGTCAGGAAAACTATCTTAAAACATTGATTTACATTTATTTTTTATTTTGCTCTTTATTCTTCTCTCATCTATTACATTCCAAGAGCAGTTTTCCCTCTCTCCACTCCTCCCAGTTCCTCCTCCACTACTCCTCTACCCCAGGGTCCACTCCTCCTCTGTTTCCCTTCAAAAAAGAGCTGGCCTCCCAGGGATATCGATCAAACATGGCATAACAAATGACAGTAAGACTAGACACCTCTCCTCATATTAAGTCTAGACAAAGTAACCCAGTAGAAGAAAAGGGGTCCCAACAACAGGTGAGAGTCAGAGACACTCCCCACTCTCACTGTTAGGAGTCCCACCAGAACATAGTTTTAAGATTCTAATTTAATTACATTTCTCTCTTCCCTTTCTGCCCTCCAAACAATCCCATATATCCCTCTCCAATCTCCTTCACAATCATTACCTCAGTTTTCATTGTTATTGTATGCATAGAAGTATTTTATATTTATATATATTCCTAAATGTAAGAATATAGGAGTCCATAGAATATTACTTGTACATACGTTTTTACGGATGAACATTTGGCACTGAGCAACCAATTTGAGTGCTCTTTCCTAAGGAGGACCACCTCTCTCATTCCCAGCTTTACTCAGATGTCTACAGTCCTTTGTGTAGGGATGAGGCCATATGGGCACTTCTCCATCCAGTTTGGTATATGCTCATTAGTGTTACCCTTGTTCAGCTCACACTTGATTAGTCATGATGGTGAGAGTTTACAAGTGTAGCTTCTGATGCTACTAGGAGACACAATCTCACAGCAAAGTCCCTGATCCTCTGACTTTTAGGATCTTTCCACCAAGGTCTCTAACTGTTTATACAAAGAGAAGTTTCCATTTTTAACTATTTGTTTTAATTCAAAGAATAGCATGGGTTTTTGACTTATTCCAAATGTTGGTTGGACCTGAAAAGCGAATAAGAAAGATACAAAACCTTTTTGGCTTCATTTCCAGGGTTTTGTGCCTTTTTTCAAGTGTCTTTGTTCTGAATAAAGTCTATTGATGAAATTCTTAGAATGTATTAAATCTTACTGTATCATCACAAATGTTTGTAAATTATCTCAAGAAAGAATATTTAGAGTAGTTGCTGAGAAGCTGGAGAGATGGCTCAGAGGTTAAGAGCACTGTCTGCTCTTTCAGAGGTCCTGAGTTCAATTCCCAGCCACCACCTTGTGTCTCACAACCATCATCTGTAATAGGATCTGATGCCCTCTTCTGGTGTGTCTGAAGAGAGCTACAGTGTACTCCTATACATAAAATATTTAAATAAATACATCTTTTTTTAAAAAAAAAATGAATAGTTGTTGAATTGCTCAGTTAAAAATGAGTTTATTGGGGATGGAGAGATGGCTCAGCGGGTAAAAGCACTGGTTGATCTTCCAAATGTCTTGAGTTTAATTTCCAGCAACCACATGGTAGATCACAACCATCTGTAATGAGATCTGGTGCCCTCTTCTGGCCTCCAGGCAGAACACTGTAAAAGCTCATATTAAAAAATGAGTTTGTATACTTGGATATTATAGGAAAAATGTCACAATTGCAGGCCTCTTCCATAATAATATTAAAAATACTATAAATGCCTTATTTATCTCTTTGGGTAAGTAAAAATATTTTAATAACTCAGAAAAGAATAACTTTTAGGGAATGTTAACATCTATAGGCAAACCAGATACAATATGAGTCTTGAGAAATTTTCACATTAAAAACATTTTTAACTTTACAAAAATGACAAAGATATTGTCATGGTCTGAATAAGAAATATACCTCACTGGTTCACATGTTAGTACACTTGGTCCCTAGATGCTATCTATTTGGGAAGCTTATGGAACCTTTAGGTGGTGGTTTCTCAATGGGATGAGTGGGTCTCTGAAGGTGAGCTTTGAGGTTTAACCCTTCCTCTCCACTCTATGCTACTTAACTACACAAGGTCACCAAATTTGTCACAATTCTACAACTGTGTTTCCCCACCCTTGTGATATACATCACTTCTCAAACTCTGTGTCTCAAGTCAATTGTTTCTTGTTAGGTATTTGAGTATAGCTCTGAGAAAAGTAACTAAGATGCTTATTACATAAGGTATATATTCAACATACTTTCACATGAAAATAGAATTGTCTATTAGAGGTAGAAATATAAAGAGTTTCAGAGAGCTGTGGTTCTCAATCCTATGAAAATTCTTGACTAATTTATAAGATAAATTATATGTGTATATGTACATGTGTATATATATTTTATGTGTATGCAGTTATACATGTACATATTTTTATATACATATATATGAGACAGAGAAAAAGTAAGACCCACCAAACCCTTATCATAAACTTTACATTCTGGAAGACAAACAGAATTTCATCTTCAAACCCAAAAATATATGCATACATACTATCAGAGAGATAGTTCAGCAGGTAAAGAAATTTGCCATCAATCCAGTGGCCTGAATTTAATGTCCAGGGCCCATATAGTAGAAAGAGAAAAACCAATTTCAGCAAGCTATCCTCTGACTTTCATATGTCCCTTCCCCTGAGACACACACACACACAATTAAATAAAATGTAATAATTTTGTTCTAAATAGTACCATCTGTTAAATCTATAATTACCTCTAAATAATAGATTGACCCTACTGACATCAAAACAGAACATGGCTTAGCATTATTTGTCTCCCAATGACAATACACACAAATGCTCTGGACAGGTATGTCTATGTCAATCACTTTGTTAATGGTACCCAAGTGCTATATGTCCCTTTAGTCATTCCATCCCATTTCTTCCCTTCAAAGTGCATTTGCTCACCATTTGGAGAAGAACAGAGGAAAAGTGGGGAAAGAACAAACTATAAAGAAAGAAGACTATGCAGAATCACCAGCACTCCTACATCATCATCTCAGCAGAGACAAGGTCTCAAGTTTAAAGTACTTGGGACTCCACCTTTCAAACCATCTTACCAGACCCACCTGCCATGACCAGCGTTGTTTCCCTTGGTGGCTACCAAATCCTGATTCACCTCCTGTGGATACATTAGGGATTGATCACTGCTTCTACATTCATTGCTGTCTTCAAATGGGAAAGGTATCCTTGGTTAGAATTTATCTGTGGGTGCTGAAATGATGTTTGGTTTCCTCATGTTTATGCAAATGAAGGTGGGGTGGAATATTGGGAAGGGAAGTAGGTGTTGGTAAGCATCCTACAACAACTAGAAAAGTTTCCTTCAGAATTCCCACTTATAACAAATCTCAAAGGCCGTGGTCTCAGATTCCTCCCACTGAGTTTCTCTTTGTAGCCAAGGATGGTAATAGCACCTCATTTTCCCTTTCTGTAGTAGGAGCCAGATTATTTGCCTCTCTTCTTGCAAACTATTTAAATCCCCACTAGTGTGTCCTTTTTCTTTGTCACACTTGGCTACCACAAACAGGAAGGAGAATCTAAAAGGAGAATCAGGATCTTAAAAAAAAAAAAACTAAACGCTTGTCAATCATTTAGACTCCTTTGTACTCGGAGTACTAAGGAAACACCCCTCGTTACCTCACGGTACCCGTTAGTACTCTCCGGTTTGATTAAAATCTTTTCTTTCTCATTAAAATAAAAGGCTTCTGAAAAGCTACAGTTACACATTTTTTTTGCAACCCACAATTTATGACTGCAACCTTCAAAAGCTTTTAAAAATAGTATCGGCTCTATTATTCCATATTATGGTAATTGTGGTAAAGATTTAAGAGCCACTTTAAGACTTTTTAGCTCAACAGTATATTACAGTTCCAATTCCTTGCTTGGGCATTTGGGAAAGAAGCCTTATTTAAACGCTTCACCCTCTGCCCCTTGATATACAGCTTCCCTCTTAACTACAGTAGCCAGACCTCAACGCACAATTAGGGAAGCAAGGTCTCCAATTAGAGCTCAGAAAAACAGAGGGGAGAACACATCTTTCCAGAAGCCCATTCCATTTATATGCACCTGACAATAATCAAAATTTCTCTCATGCGCCAAGTACCTTTGACCCCTCTGTTATGCCTCACTCTCCCTTGTTAACTCCCCACCCCTCCTTTTTTTTCCCCACAGGAAATCAGCGCACATAATCACAAGATTAAATAACTCCAATGCCACCGCTTAAACGTTCAAGGCCATTAATACAGCAAACGCCCAAGGGGCCACAGGGATTTATGTACTATTGAAATTAAACTGACCTCACCCTATCTTCGACATAGATCTATTCTCTCCAGTTAACTTGTGTTTTTCTCGTGTTGCCCGGTCTAGGATGGATGCAATTCAAAAAAAAAAAAAAAAAAAAAAAACTAATAGAATTTCCACTACTGTGAGCATGCACAAACCCCCAATCTAATAGTTGACCTGGTGTTGTCCTTTGTATTCAATGCAACAATGGAGATGAGCATTGTCACCCCAAACACACACACATACACACACACACAGTATCATCACACCATATTGCTAAGGCATTTTCCTGGGCATACACCATATGGAAAAGTCCCACATTTGCTGCTCCTTCCTTTTCTCCCAGCAGGAGTTCAGTAGCATCTGGATGTCCCTAACAGTCCAGACTCCGCAAAAAGGACAAGAGCTTCTCAGCTTCACTTTCTGATCAGAGCTCCCCTGCTGAAGAGCTGCCATCTTTTATTATGTCAACATCCATCAGCTGGGGAGCTCTTCCCAGGCACATCCTCACTGTGAACATTCCCACACACACACACCCTTAGCTTTACTCCAGCACAAAGGATTGCTCTGCTCCATCCACACCCTCAGTAACTAAGCTGAAGTGTTTCTGCTTTGTTTTCCTTTGTTCTGAATTTCCATGTACATTTTAGAATAGTAAACACACAGAGATGCCTGCCCACTGGTATTTTATGATTTTAATTTGCTCAAAAGCTCTGAATTTCATTATATTTTCCCATTTGGTGTATGGGATTTTTACAGTTAACAGATGTTCACTTAATAGAGCCTCCTAGTGAGCAAATCAGATTTTTCCCTCTGGTATTCCTGTAACTTTCAGTCCTGCAGTAGCTGTTGTTGGTGCCTGCCAAGATAGCTGGCAGCCAAGCTCAAATCGAAAAGCGCAGCCTCGCTTTGCAAACATATATTCGCCTTCCTTCAGACCTGCTCATTCCCACTTAACTCCTTCCTCATTAACGACATGTGAGAATGCCCGCAGGTAGAAGAAACACCAACTTCAGAAGCCAGGCGGATTTCACCCGCAGATGAGAAGACATTTCTGCACCCCATAAATACATTCTTAGCCTCCGGCCACAGCAAATGCCAAAAATTTTAATGCATCAAGAAAAAAAAAAGGAAAAAGAAAAGAAAAAGAAAACTAAAAGAATACTTTTCCAAACAACTGTGCTAGGCCAACTTCCAAGTAATGAGTTGTTTGGAGTGTTTTACTCAAACACATCTCAGGACGTTAAACCAACTCCTAACTGATCGGAGTCCATGTTCCAATGATTCTAACTTCTTACAGAGGTCTCTGTTGTTCTTGGAGTTGTTTTGGTTTGGTGTTTTGTTTTGTCTATTGAGATGTGGTATTAGGGGTCTCAGTAAATAGCCCAAGCTGGTATTGAACTCATGATCCTTCTGCCTCTGTGTTTCCCAAGCAGGATTACTGGATTGCAGACATGCCACCATCCCCAGCTTCCTTGTATAATTAGAAACGGTCTGTGGGTATCTGTGGTGGCTTCATTACATCTTCTTTGGCTTGCAAACCTCACTTAAAAGTTCTAATAGTCAGCAATCTCCAACACTCATGTTCATGCAGAACACAAAGTATGGCATCTCTTGAAAGGCCATTGGCCTCAAATTATATCGAAGTGGAGGAGATTCAAGGATAAGTGCTTAAGACAAAATGGAGATCCCAGCCTGCTGCAGGTCTTAGAAGCCTCATCTCTCCCTCTCTCTGCTCCTTCCTGGTAGTGTGTGTGTGTGTGTGTGTGTGTGTGTGTGTGTGTGTGCACATGTGTGTATGCACATGTGTGCATATGTGTGTATGTGTGCACATGTGTGCACATGTATGATCTCACATGCATTCCTAGGATTGGAAGCTGAGGCCTTATATTTTCCAGGAAAACATGCTACCACTGAACTTCAACTCACATTATTTTTTCTCTTTTAGTCAAGTAGTCAAAGTAATGGGTTTTAATCTGGCACCCTCAAGCTCTTGATGATGTCCTTAAACTAGTCTGTGATCATTTAAAAAATTTACAAAGAAAAAGAAGAAGAAAGGCTAGGAAGAACCTGGCAAGGTCATCAAATCATTTTCTCTGCTCATTGGGGACTTCTAAACAAACATGTGGAGGAAATTTGGTCCTGTCTGGTTCCTAAAAGAAGGTATCTGCCTTTTTTCATATGCCCTTTTCTAATTAATTATTCTAGACCCTTTGTACAGTAATGTAGGCTGGCTGTGGTATCTATGGCCTCATGTAACTATCCATCAGGAATCAAATGAATGCCCCCTCCTTGATAAGGGTCTCAGCTACCTACTCACCTAATTCTCATACATCTTCTTATATCTGAGAAATCCTTTCCAAATGTTTTATTCAATCATTAGATAAGCTGCATCTCATAGCACTTGAAGTGTCACCTAACATCTAGTAGGCCAAACAAAAGTGGGCCATCTGAGAAAGGAACCTGCATGCTATTTCTAAGTGGTCTTTTGCTCAGGAACAGCTTTGAATGGGAAATTATACCACAGAGTAAGAGTTTCCAGACCCCCTCAGCAGTTCAGGAAACAGGGGGAGAGTTGAGATATTAGCTGAGTTAGAGTTTCCATTGCTGTGAACAGACACCATCACCAGGGCAACTTTTATAAGGACATTTAATTGGAGCTAACTTACAGGTTCAGAGGCTCAGTCCATTATCATCAAGGTGGGAAGCATGAAAGCATCTAGGCACATATGGTGCTTGGAGGAGTTGAGAGTTCGACATCTTATTCTGAAGGCAAACAGGAGAAGACTGGCATCCGCAGGCAGCTAGGATGAAGCTCTCTCTCTCAAAGCCCACTCCTACAGTGAGTCAATTCCTCCAAAGAGGCCACACCTTCTAATAGTGCCACTCCGTGGGCCAAGCATATTCAAACCACCGCACTAGCCAAAGGTAGACACATAATAGATTCTGACCCCAACATTGTGTAACAGGTCCATCTCTCCATGATCCCCTACCATTCTATCTTCAGCTCCACACATGAATATTGAGTAGGTACTTAATATGTGACCTCTGAACTAGAAGTGTTACTGAATGAACAGTCTCACTCAATTCACCTGGGAGGCTCCCCTGTATGAGTTGCCAGAGCCTGTGGATTTGAAGTTCAGGATGGCCTCTTTTATCCCACATGAGTTGACAAGGAAGATCCATCATGGACTTCCCCATCATGTCCTTTTATGGAGTCAATGGTCATACAGGTTCTCATCTTAAATAACATGAGACACTGAGCAACAGCTATGGAATCTGACTCAGCTGAACACAAACCATTTCTTTATCGTTCACACACTGTGCCACCCCATGGGAAGTAAATTTACATCTCTGAAATAGCTTTTCCTACGGATAAAGCATAAAGAGGAACAGAATCCTTCATAAAGGCTTGTTAGCAGGACTAAACCAGATCCGTTAAAAGAAAGATGCTGCATTACCTAACACAGTTTAAATATTTGATAAATATTAGAAAAAGTACTGAGAGATATTCGCAAAAGCTTCCCATTGTCCTACCATGACTTTTTTTGTAGCTTTGAGGTGATTAAGTGCTAAGCTGGCAATCACAAGCTCTAGCAACTTGGCAACAGACCTTGGGTACTTACTAATACTGTGGGGGCATTTAGATGTTTAAGATCGTAATTGGCAACAAGTTAGGAACCCAAGAATCATAAAGAATTCCATTTAGCTGCATCCAGCTGATCAATATTCACTCAGCATGCTTCAGCTCCTAAATGTCTCAGAGGAATAAAATAAATTGTCAGTCAGTGGCACAATTTTGTTGAGATGGTGGTGGTATTTTATATATTTGGGGGGGGAGGGCTAAATTATTCACCTTCTTAAAAAGAAATGTGATAAATGTTTATTTCTTCATAATACATTCCAACAATTACTGATTTGTGACCCTTGCAGTGAACTGAATATAAATTAGGGGGAAGTAGAGGCGCCCTGACAACACTGAGACAGGACCACAGAGGAGCTCTGGGCTGGTATCCTTCTTGTTTTCAGAGAGGAAGCCGGCCTCCCACAGCACAAGAGCACTAATTGAATTTAAAAGACATAATGAATGGGAGACATACACAAGCACAACCTGCTGTGTTCAGGATGATGGTGTAGGCCTGACAAGAGATGGGGTACAAGCTGGAAGCTGCATAACCTGGCCAGAAAGACTAAGACATGGCATTGTGCTGTTAAGTGATATCTGTACAAGGAGACAGGTGAAGCTAAGAGATGATAAAATTCTGATTGTGACCTGGTTTCAGAAGGCTATGTGTGAACAGAATGCCCAAACAGAAGACTGAGGTGATGGTGCAGGGAGTAAGGCATTTGCCATGCAAGGATGAGGAGCTGAGTTCAGATTCACTTAAATGCTGAGCAGAGATGTCTGCCCACATGTAAATCTCCAGGGCTCAGAAAGGTTGGGACAGAGCATCCACAGATCAAAATGAGCTCTGGCTTCAAGACAGAGATTCTGTACCCATAAATACAATGAGGATTGACTCACAAAGACATCCAACAAAAACCTCCAGCCTATACAAACATAGATACACATGTACACTCCACACTCATGCAAACACAGATGCACAAATGCACACCCAGTATACACATACTTGTAAAAACACAATAACACACACAATGTTTTTTTTTTTTCAGATTCTATTGAATAGCAGCCTCACCACTGAGGGGACCCTGCAGGTGTCTAGGCAGGAAAGGACTTGCTTGGACATTGCAATCTATATGAGAGTCAGTGTAGGCAAAGGCCAGGAAACTAGCAAGGACCCTGAAATGGGAATAAATGATGGTTTAAGAGAGAAGTAAAGAAGGTACTAGAACTCATAAGAAAGTTTAAGGGGGAAGGAGAGAACAGTGGGGATGGAAGAACAGGAAAATGGAGATGATGAATGGGAATTAAGAGGAGAAGCAACCCAAACAATGTACATATAAAAAGGACATACCAGAAAGAAACTTATTCTGTATGCTAATTAACGAACCTAGGTGCTTGAGAGATGGCCAAAGAGTTAATAGTAGATATTGTCCTAGCAGAGGAACAGAATTCAGTTCCCAGCACCCACATCAGGCAGTTCACAATTGCCTCTAACTCTAGCTCCAAGGAATTGTCCAAGGAATCCTCAGGCCTCCTTGGACACCTGCACAGCGGCTTCACAAGCAGACGCAGCACCCTAGGCTAAAGCATGAGTGAGTGTGATCAGTGCTTAAGTGCAAACCTGACAGCCAGACACATAGCCAATATGTCCAAACACCTGTGGCAGAGACATTGACAAGTGCTGTCTCCTTCCGACTCCCCTTCATTGCAGCTCTGCCTATATATTCTCCATGCTACAAACACACGCATAACATTTATACTCCTCTGTGGTTGTTAATCAGGATTGCCAGCTTGACTAGCTCTAGACTCCGCTAGGAGAGTCATCTCTAGGTAGATCTGTTAGCACCATTTCCAGGAAGAATTAACTAACAGAATGTCTATCCTCAGAGAGGGTGGTACCTTCTGGCAGCATCCTAGATATAAATAGGTCTCAGGAAGCAGAACCTCACACCCCTTATTTGCTTACTAGTGAGTACATCTACTCTGTTGCCATCTTTACTGCTGCTATTGGTTTCAAACATCAGGACCCAGCTCTTATCTTTTCACTTATTCACTTTACATCCCACTCACTGCCCCCTCCCCCCCATGGACCCAACTCTTTTGACCTTCCACTATGGAATGAAGACTCGCTACCCTCCAGAAACCCTCCAGACCTTCAGTGACAGATGGGGACTGCTTACGAATCTAGCTTTGTGGACTGAGAAGCTACTGGGTTTCCAGCCTCCTTGGCGTAGAGACAGCCACTGTTGGACTACTAGGCCTGGTAACCCAAGTCAACCTAATAAATCGCGTTCTGTAATACCTATTCATTTTATTGGTGTTGCTCCTTTAGAAAACCCTACTGCACCTATTCAATTGCAAAAATTAAAATAAAATAAAATAAAAGCACCAATTAGTACCAAATAGTATCCAAGCCTTGTGGTCCCCATTTCCATTTCGCTTGCTTTTAGCACACTTTTGAGCATGTTCATTAAATCTCTAAGCATTTCTTTTCTCATCTATAAATTGGAAATAAGTATTTGCTCCCCCAGGCTGTTGTCATAGTGACTGGGCATAGAGAGAAAGTACTAAGTGACAGTTCTTTCTTTCTCTCTTTCCCACCACTGTCCCCATCCCACCCCACCTCCTGTCCAGCAGTGAAGTCGGCCTGAGTGTTCATTCCCACTAATGAGCCTTCAGAGCTCAGTGGAGCTGAGGCTAGAGGGTTTTCATATACCAAAGTCATTCCTGCCTCTCATCGTTCATATTTTAGAAGGTCCAGATCAGACACTCCACATCTCATCTCATCTCAAGGGACAGAGTTGACCTAGAACTGTAAAATGAGCAGAACAATAAGTTTCCCAGGGATGTGACATCAGTGGTCAGTGAGGAAACAGAAAATGCACTCGGCTAACATTAGAGAGTGACTAGAGAGAAGAGGGAACAGCCAGCCATACTTTTGAAATACCCAAAACAAGTAACAAAAAGTTTCGGGAACCTGGTTGGACTCTCATTTGCTTGTATGTAAATAGTGCAAATGTGAACCCAAAGCTGCTGGTGACTCAAGCACTTATTTACTTTCTCTAATAAAAAGTGTGAAGGGATGATATAATTATTTTTGTTCAGATTAAAAATGCATTCATGAGGACAGTGACATGCTATAAGTGGCTAAAGGCTGTCAATAAACCTGTTGACCTGAGTTGCATCCCAAGCCCCTCATGTTAGAAGGAGAGAAAACTCTCCCACATTGTCTTCTCACCTTTACACAGACACACCTTAAATAAATAATTAAAGTTAAGTATTTAATCACTTTACCACTCACTTTGTGTCTTCCATTAAGCTTGTCTTGGGTTCTTGTAAAGTTTATGTTTGTATGGGGCTGGAGGAAATGCATAACTACACAAGACACAAAAGCCATAGTTGATAGACTTGGTAACACCAAAGGCTGGAAGTCCATATCTCTATCCCTCCATTTCCTTCATTTCTGTGACTAACCCATCACACAGCATCATGTCTGCTTTCTCCATATCTCTCCCCTGACTCCAGAATCTCGCCCTCCCTAGGGACTGGTCACCAGTATCTCTGGTATTGGCCATTTCAGCATCTTCTGCAGCCTCCAGCCTTGATCTTATCCATTCTACACTGAGATGATTTTTAATATAAAATTAATTACATCATTTTCCCTGCTTAAGCCGCTTTGATGATGTTCTACAGAGCTCAGGATAACATTGAATGGACAGTAAAGGATAGCAGTCCTTACTGCTCCACCTACTGTCTTAATTTTATCTTTCTACTCATTTGATTGAAGCATGGACTGAACACTGAGATCTCCTATCATCATCTTCTCTTGACTCAGAATAACCTCATTTTGGTTTTCTTCTATCCACAGTACTCCTGCCCACCTGTTTTAATTTAGGCAACCTCCTTCAACCCTTCACAAAATAGACAGGCAGCAATGGGGAGCATCACCCTCCAGCAGCTCATTCCACCTGGCACTACCTTGGCACCTTGTATTCGTCTTAATCCATGTCTCATATGGTAGCATCCATTTGTTCTCTGTGTTTCCATACAATGTGAACCTAAGACAGGAAAATCTCCAGGAGGAAGAGACTTCCAGTACCTAGAAGAGGTTCTAACACACATGATCTACTCAAACCATGTATATTAGAAGGAGGAGGAAGAGGAGGAGGAGGAAGAGGAGGAGGAGGAAGAGTAAGAGGAAGAAGAGGAAGAGGAGGAAGAGGAGGAGGAGGAGGAGGGAGGAAAGATTTCAAGGAGGTTAGAAATTTAAAAATCCAGTCAGGAAATAAAAGATAATTTAAATGCAAAATACATGGGTCTATTCATGTATCTTCATTTCCAAATATCAGCGTTACATTAGGATTGTAATCAAATGTACACCTTACAAAAAAAAAGTCCAACACTTCTTCACCAACCTCACAAATCCCTACCCAATTCCTGGCATTGTTCCAACTTGCCTCCTTTTACATCTTGCTCTTACTTCTTTTCTATGCCCTTTCAAGACCATGGTATAATTAATATTACCAAGTATACCACCTTAGTTTTGTTTTCATCTCTCTGCCTTTTCTCATCTCTTTTTCCAGAATATCTTTTCTTTGTCTTGAACTAGTAAAGTCATCCCTTGGTGTCAAATTCAGACTCTTACCCCTCTTGTGAAGCCATTTTCATCCTCCCCAAGGATGACCCTAATTCTCACAGCTCCATTTTCCCACAGCTATACGGATTCAAACGCTTTCTGAACATCTGTAGTTTCGCACAGTGTCAGCAGGCCATATTTATAGGACCAAGGGTCTCCATTCCAATATGCAATGAAAAATTGGCTGACGCTTCAACATGTCTGAGGTCCTTTGTAAGTTGTAAAACTTACAGAAAAAAAAAAGATCAGGATTGGATGCAGTCTGTAAATTCACATAATTATGGCATTCTTGAAGCCAGGAACCCATCACGTCACAGAATAAAATGCAGCACTAGTGTTCTACAAAATATTTTTGAAACTTTGGCATATTTGGGTATTGTTTGCATGTCAGTCTTTCCAAAGTGTGTATGTAATCCTTCAAAATAGTACTCATTTTGCAAATTTCTTTGTAACCTCAATTGTCTATGCTCTATATGTTGTTATGAAAATCTCTATTCAGTCATTTACGTAGAAAGAAGAGAAATGCTAGGGGAAGGTAACAGAGATAGCCAGCCATGTGTGTCTCTTGTGACTTCCAGAAGCACACATCTGCACACACTCCCCTTTTATTGCAACTCACAATGAACAAAACCTAACTCAATGCAACCCTTACAGAGCAGAAACAGTACTGGTGATGTCATTAGGTCCAGAGTGGGTGGCAGACGAAAATGCTACAAGCTGAGGACCTAGCATGAAAGACTACACACCTTGGTGCTATTGGGATCCAATGCTCTCTCTGTACTATCTTCTAATATTGCAAGGATGTTTCTTCTTGAATTTATGTAGGTAGCATTTGTTTTGTATACCAATATAACAGTTTTATTTATTCTTAAAGAATTTCATACATGCAGACAGTATACTTCAACCATATCTACCTCTCTCTCCCTCTCTCTCTCTCTCTCTCTCTCTCTCTCTCTCTCTCTCACACCCTCCCTGCATCTCTCTCCAAAACTCCCTTCCAGCTTCATGTCTCCTTTTTATATATTTAAATATTTAAATATTCCATATTTCTATTTTTCATTTTTATTTTACAATTTCACATAGGTACACCTTGCATACTGGCCACTTTCTCCTCCCTCCTCCCTACCACCCCTATCTATCCACCTCACGTCCATGCAAATGTCTCTCATACTCATATCTATTCATTATGTTTTAGCCCACCAAGATGAACCAGGGCTTTCTGTGTGACCCCAAGTTTAGAGCTGTCTTTTGTTGCCCAGTGGTTCATCACAAATACACAACTATAGACAGTGATTCTCTCTCTCAGAATCTAACCCTGGCCAATAGTTTCAGTGGAAAGGTACCCTACAAACCGTTTTGCCATGCTTGTTTGATTGTGGATAGAGATTTGTTGTGTGGGTCCACTACAGGTAACTTCAGCTGGTGTAAACTGATGAGTATGGTAGGTGGTTAGAGTCTAGGAAACAGTGTTCTGTAGTCCATCATTCTACCTTCTGGCTTCATACACTTCCCACTCTGTCTTCCGCACTGTCCCCCGTGCCTTAGAATGGGGTAGTAGAAGTGACATGTTTAGGACTGAGCCCACAGCCAGCCATTGCTTATTTTCTGCATATTGGGAAGCCATGAGTCTCTGCATTTGCCACACTTCATCATAAAGAAATGCTTCTCTGATTAAGGTGGGAGCAGCTTTTGTCTATGGGTGTGAGCATAGGTAATTAGAAGGGAGTTTGCTGCTCTGCCATTTTAGTTAGCTATCAGAATTATGTTTCCCAAGCTGTAGGCAGGATCCATCAGTTAAACACGCGTCCTATACTTCCAGGGAACCTAATTTAGTTCCTACTACCCATATCAGGCATTTCATCACCACCTGGAACTCCAGCTCTGGGCCATCTAATGCTGCTTCGGGAATCTGTAGGACCCTTCACACATGTAACGTATATTCACACAGACACAGGCACACAGTCACAAGTATAAAATAAAAATAAATCTTTAAAAATAATAAAAAGAATATGCCCCCATTATGAACTTATTACCTCTCCATTTCTGGGTTGTTAGCCAGGTTTATTCTATCAGGTCTTGGGCCCTGCTTCTCATGGAGTGGGCCTTGTATCTTTCAGAAGGGAGTTGGTTATCCTCAGACAGATCAGCAAGACCCCCTGCATAAATGGGCTTTTCACTTGCTTTCCAAATGTTTTCTTTACAGTTTCCTCAATGCTAGTTAATGCCCCCTCATCCCACACTGTTCATATCCCCAGTCCCCTGCCTCTACACCTTCCTGTCAGCATATCTCTCCTCCTTTTAAATTAACAGTGATTAGTCAGAAGGACAGAATATACAGGATTCAAGTCATATCAAGTTCCTTTGCATGGCTCTCTGCATATGTCTCGAGCTTTTACTTGAGACTAATTGTTGTTGCCAATGAAAAATATAGTCCCGCCAAAGCTTGTCCATCACTTCAGCCATTCATATGTTAAGGAGTCAAGGTGAACTATACTAAAGGGCATATGGGAAGTTCACCCAGTCCAGTCAGGTAACGGTGCTCTTAAATAAAACAAAGGCTATACAGACATTTCACCTTGTTGAAGTAGAGAAATAACATTTCTTTGTTGTGGTGGTAGAAAGAGCTGTGTCTTGATTTCTGTTTGGCTTCAAGCATCTCTCTCCCACTGTGTAGGAAGAGACTTTCAACAAGCAAAGCAAAGCCACACAGGGAACATACTTACTTAACTTACTGAAGTGGAAAGATGCTGAGCTTGTCCTTAAAATGCAAATGTATGAAGTCTTTTAAGCACTGTGGGAGCTGGAAAACAAGAGAAACACCTGTCTGATAGGTTAAACATATCGAGTTATGTCTTTACTCCATGTTTTTTTTTTAATTCTGTTCAGATAAAACACAATTCAAATTCCAGACTGCTCATAAAATCTGGGTTAAGAACAGGGGCAAGTTATATAGAAGAACCTTAAAATCTACTTAATCCAGCAGTTACATTTTCCACCTGATAAGAAAAATCTGGAAAAATCATTTATATTCCACTTTCCTATGTTATCTAAAGTTTTCTAGTCATCAATGGAACAGAGTTTAATGTTTTCAGAAAAAGAAAAGTGAAGAATTAAAATTGTAATTAGAAAAATTGCTTCAATTACAATTGCACTTCAAGATGCTTGAATGGATGGGCTAAATAAGTTCAGGCATCCATTAGTTGCCAAATTGAATTAAAATATATTGAGTGCTAATTTAAAAAATCTAAAGGCAGCCATCTGGAAGAGAACCAGAATCATATGGGTCTAAAAGGGTAGTGCATACAACACAAAACAAAGCAAAATAAATAAACAAAAAAAAAAAAAAAAAAAAGATTATGCCATTCTCAATGACCTTAAAGAACACAAACAGAAAATCTGAAAAACCACTGGTGATTTATTACAACCCATTATACTAATATTGCTGTTTACTCCAAGCTACATAATGGGGGTCTTTTTTGATTCGACACATCAGAATAGCGTTTTTCTAACCATCTTTGCTCTCTCCCACAGGAAGTTTTTTTTTTCTCCGCCATTCGCTGTGTGCAACTGAGATGACCTGTAGCAATTAATGACGATATTTTCACCTGTGATTCTTTTTTAGCAAATGTAATTTCCTTTTCATGTTGCCACATTCTCTTCCCACCCTGCAGAGATAGTGAACTCCAATCACATGAGTAACATTTAGATACAGATCAAGTAATGCAGCCTGTTGTATCAAGTTTTTGATATTTAGCTTTATATTTAGGTAAGTACATGTATTACCATTTAAGGAAGTGAGAAAGGTTTATATTTTTTCTCAATAATAAAAATATCTTTGGCTCTGGAATAAGGCAAGCAAAATTGTCTTAAATGCATATCTATATATACATGTGTGTGTGTGTGTGTGTGTGTACACACATAATAGCTTATATTGAGAGAATAAATAGAACATAATAGAATAGTTTATATATAATACTTTTAAATGTATGTTGCTATATACATATATACATATATTATATGTGTGTAATAGATAGATGTAAGGTTTTAAATATATGCATGTTATATGCATATATTTACATTGTATATATGTATGCATCTATTATATGTATGGGTAATATATGTATGCGTATATATAATGTGGTTATATTATATATTATGTGTGTATATCTTCAATGAAAATACTTTAGAAAGAAGTGAATGCTTTCCTCTAACATAATTTTAAAATTAAATATTAATTAATATGGCTTTGAACAGATTGTCGTAGTTTTTGAGACTATCCATTTAACATCGTTTTTAAAGCTAAACATTCATATTATAGTGGAAGTTGGTAAAAACTCCCTATGCAACCTAGGCTGAACTCAAAGTCATGGAAATCTTCCTAGCTTAGCTTTATGTGTACTGGGGTGGTCACAGGCTTGTATTCCTGTGTGTGGAGCCTACATTCTGAATCCTTAAAGTCATTCTCAGAAAGATGTAGAAGAATGAATAAATTGCATAGAAGTTTATGTCAAATGCTAATAACTCAAAACAACCAGGTATTTCACTTATGAATTCTGTGGATCAGAAATGCAAACAGGCACAAGACACAGGATATGACGGGGATGTCTTCTGTCTGCTGCTGTTAGCTGGAGTTTCTGTGGGAAGACTTGAAAGCTGAAGTCTGAAGCCTCTGCAAATCAATGATGGCCTTTGGCTGCAGAGCATAGCCAAGGGTAATGTCAACTGGAATATATTATACATTCATACAGGACTACTTTGCCTGGACTTGGCATCCTCAGATATGGATAATTTAGAACCAACATAATATTATCCAAGACAAGGGCAGGTGAAAGATGCCATGAACACACATTTTTTTAGAAGTCACCCAGGAAACAGAGTACATCATATGCACTAAGGTAACATTGCACATGATGTCTTCATTAGAAAGAATGCAGGGAAAGACAGAGGAAGAAAAAGGGGGGACACAAGTGGAGGATACAGGTGGGGAAGAGGAGAAAATCAGAGAAAGAAGAAAACATTAGAGAAGTTGTTTAACTTTGAACTGATAGAATATTTACTAAAGATGATAATTTTTAACTTTTTATTATTTTTCCTCATATGTATACATATAGAAACCAGAACCAGACTTTGAATCCCCAAGAGCTGGAGTTCCAGAATACTGTAAGTCACCTGAGTGCTAGGAACCAAGGTCAGGTTCTCTAGGCAGTCAGCCAACACTCTTAACCACTAAACCATCTCTCTAACTCCAAGGAGATCATTAAAGCTTGAAAGAGTTTAAATATTTTCTGTCACCCAACCAAAATAGAAACTGAAGAATAAGATGTAAATTACTCCAAAATATCATAAAGAAAGCCAGTTTGTCATTGTTGTTTGAGTCACACATACATCTTTGGCCCAAATAAATTAGAAAGTTTTCCCTATACTAAGAAGTAACTTCTTCATGGAAACAGAAACTAAACAGAGACATAGTGGAATTAACGGAAGTTATGAACAAAATGGATTTAACGGATATCTATTAAACATTTCATCCAAAAATAAAAGAATATACCTTTTTTTCAGCACCTCGTGGTACCTTCTACAAAATAGACCATATAATGGGTCACAAAGCAGGCCTCAACAGATACAAAATATTGAAATAATAACTTGCATCCTATCAGATCACCATGTCTTCAATAATAACAAAAATAAAAAAGGCCCACATACACATGGAAACTGAACAACGATCCACTCAGTGATGACTTGCTCAAGAAAGAAATAAAGAAATTAAAAATTTTTAGAATTTAATTAAAATGAAGGCTCATCATACCAAAACTTATGGAACACAATGAAAGCAGTGCTAAGGGGAAAACTCATAGCTCAAAGTGTCTACAAAAAAAACAAAAACAAAAACAAAAACAAAAACAGGAGAGAGCATGCACTAACAACTTGACAACACACCTGAAAACTCTAGAACAAAAAGAAGCAAATACACCCAAGAGGAGTAGATGTCAGGAAACAATCAAACTCGGGGCTGAAATCAACCAAATAAAAACAAAAAGAACTATATAAAACATCAAGAAAACCAGGAGCTGGTTATTTGAGAAAATCAACAAGATTGCTAAACCCTTAGCCAGACTAACCAGAGGGCACAGAGACAGTATCCAAATTAATAAAATCAGAAATGAAAAGGGAGACATAACAACAGAAAATGAAGAATTTTTTAAAAAATCATCAAATTCTATTACAAAAGCCTATACTCAACAAAACTAGAAAATCTGGATGAAATGGACAACTTTCTAGACAGATACAAGGTACCAAAGTTAAATCAGGAGCAGATAAACCATCTAAACAGTCCCATAACCCCTTACAAAATAGAGGTAGTCATTAAAATCTCCCCATCAAAAAAATCCCAGGATCAGATGGTTTTAGTGCAGAATTCTATCCGACCTTACAGGAAGACCTAGTACTAACTCTCTTCAAACTATTCCACAAAATAGAAATAAAAGAAACACTACCCAATTTGTCCTATGAAGCCACAATCACACTCATACCTAAATCTAACAAAGACCCAACAAACTATGAGAACTTCACAGTAATCTCCCTTATGAATAACAATGCAAAAATACTCAATAAAATTCTCACAAGCTAAATTCAAGAACACATCAAAACAATCATCAATCATGATCAAATAGGCTTTATCCCAGAAATGCAGGGATGGTTCAATATTCGAAAATCCATCAATGTAAACCACTATATAAACAAACTCAAAGAAAAAAAATACATGATCATCTCACTAGATGCTGAGAAAGTATTTGACAAAATTCAACACCCCTTCATGGTAAAAGACTTGGAAAGATCTGGAATTCAAGGCCCATACCTAAACATAGTAAAAGCAATATACAAGAAGGCAGTATTCAACATTAAACTAAATGGAGAGAAACTTGAAGCAATCCCACTAAAATCAGGGACTAGACAAGGCTGACCCCTCTCACCCTACCTATTCAATATAGTACTAGAAGTCCTAGCAAGAGCGATTAGACAACAAAAAGAAGAAAAGGGGATACAGATAGGAAAGGAAGAAGTCAAAATATCACTATTTGCAGATAATATGCTAGTATACTTAAGTGACCCCAAAACTTCCACCATAGACCTCCTAAACCTGATAAACAACTTCAGCAAAGTGGCTGGCTATAAATCAACTCAAACAAATCAGTAGCCTTCCTCTACTCGAAAGATAAACAGGCTGAGAAAGAAATTAGAAAAAACGTCATCCTTCACAATAGTCACAAATAATATAAAATACCTTGGTGTGAATCTAACCAAGCAAGTGAAAGATCTGTATGACAAGAACTTTAAGTCTCTGAAGAAAGAAATCTAAGAAGATCTCAGAAGATGGAAAGATCTCCCATGCTCATCGATTGGCAGGATTAATATAGTAAAAATGGCCATCTTGCCGAAAGCAATCTACAGATTCAAAGCACTCCCCATTAAAATCCCAACTCAATTTTTCACAGAATTAGAAAGAGAAAATTTCAAATTTCTTTGGAATAACAGAAAACGCAGGGTACTGAAAACTATTCTCAACAATAAAAGAACTTCTGGAGGAATCACCCTTACCTCAAGCTGTACTACAGAGAAATAGTGATTAAAAACTACATGGTATTGGTACAGAGAAAGGAAGGAAGATCACTGAAATAGAATTGAAGACCCAGAAATGAACCCACACACCTATGGTCACTTGATCTTTGACAAAGAAGCTAAAACTGTCCAGTGGGAAAAGGACAGCATTTTCAACAAATGGTGCTGGTTCAACTGGAGTACAACATGTAGAATAATGCAAATCGATTCATTCATATCTCTTTGTACAAAGCTAAAGTCCAAGTGGATAAAGGACCTTCACATAAAACCAGATACACTGAAACTAATAGAAGAGAAGGTGGGGAAGTACCTCGAATACCTAGGCACAGGGGGAAAGTTCCTGAACAGAACACCAATGGCTTATGCTCTAAGATCAAAAATTGACAAATGGGACCTCATAAAATTGCAGTTTCTGTATGGCAAAGGCCACTGTTAATAGAGCAAAATGGCAACCAACAGATTGGGAAAAAAATCTTTGCCAATTCTACATCTGATAGAGGGCTAATATCTAATATATACAAAGAATTCAAGAAATTAGACTCCTGAAAACCAAATAATACTATTTTAAAATGGGGTACAGAGCTAAACAAAAAATTCTCAACTGAGGAAACTCGAATGGCCAAGAAGCACCTAAGGAAATGTTTTATATCCTTAGTCATCAGGGAAATGCAAATCAAAACAACTGTGAGATTCTACCTCACATCAGTCAAAATGGCTAAGATCAAAAACTCAGGTGATAGTAGATGCTGGCGAGGATGTGGAGAAAGAAGTACACTTCTCCATTTTTGGTGGGATTGCAAGCTGGTGTAACCACTCTGGAAATCACTCTGGAGGTTCCTCAGAAAATTGGATATAGCATTACCTGAGGACCCAGCTATACCATTCCTGGGCATATATCCAGAAGATGCTCCAGCATATAACAAGGACATATGCTCCACTATGTTCATAGCAGGCTTACTTATAATAGCCAGAAGCTGGAAAGAACCCAGAAGTCCTTCAACAGAGGATTGGATACTAAAAATGTGGTACATTTACACAATGGAGTATTACTCAGCTATTAAAAATAATAAATTCGAGAAATTCTTAGGTAAATGGATGGATCTAGAAATTATCATCCTGAGTGAGTTAATCAATCACAAAAGAACACACATGGTATTCACTCACTGATAAGTGGATATTAGCCCAAAAGCTTGAAATAGCCAAGATTCAACTCACAGACCACATGAAGCTCATGAAGAAGAAAGACCAAGTGTGGATGCCTAGATCTTACTTAGAAGGAGTAACAAAATACTCAAGGGTGTAAATATGGACACATAGTGTGGAACAGAAACTGAAGGAGGGGCCGTCTGGAGAACATTCCACCTGGGTATCTATCCCATGTACAGTCACCAAAGATAGACACTGATGTGGATGGCAGAAAGTGCATGCTGACAAGAGCCTGATATAGCTGTCTCCTTAGAGGTCTGCCAGAGTCTAATACATTCAGAGGCTGATGCTCACAGCTAACCACTGATCTGATCAAGGATTTCCCAATGGAGAAGTTAGAGAGAAGACTGAAGGAGCAGAAAGGGTTTGTGGCTCCATGAGGAGAGCAACAATACTAACCAACCAGAGCTCCCGAGGGAATAAACCACCAGCCTGGGAGCACATAGGGAGGGACCCATGACTCCATCTGTACATGAAAAGGAGGATGGCCTTGTCAGGCATAGGTGGGAGAGGAGATTCTTGGTTCCATGAAGGATGAACACCTAGTGGGGGGGAATTTGAGGGTGGGGAGGTGGGAGTGGGGGGTTAGGTGGAGGCATATCCTCTTAGAAGCATGAGGAGAGGGGTTGAGATAGGAGGTTCCTGGGTGGTGGGGGGAAGAGGATAATATCTGAAATGTAAATATAATATCCAATAAAAATAAATTTAAAAAAATAAATAAATAAACAATGAATTCGAGAAATTCTTAGGTAAATGGATGGGACTAGAAAATATCATCCTGAGTGAGGTAACCCAGTCACAAAAGAAGACACATGTTATTCACTCACTGATAATTAGATATTAGCCCAGAAGCTCAAAATACCCAAGATTCAACTCACAGACCACATGAAGCTCATGAATAACGAAGACCAAGTATGGATGTTTCAGTCCTTTTTAGAAGGAGTAACAAAATACTCAAGGGAGCAAATATGGAGACAAAGTGTGGGACAGAAACTGAAGGAGGGGCTGTCTAGAAACTATTCCACCTATGTATCCATCCCATGTGCAGTCACCAAAGGTAGATGCTGTTATGGATGTCAGGAAGTGCATGCTGACAGGAACCTGATATAGCTGTCTCTTTAGAGGTCTGCCAGAGTCTGACATTTTCTGAGGTAGATTCTCAAAGCTAACCATTAAACTGATCAAGGGGTTTCCAATGGAGGAGTTAAAGAGAAGGAGCTGAAGGAGCTGCAAGGGTTTGTGGCCCCATGAGGAGAGCAACAATACCAACCAACCAGAGCTTCCAGGGTCTAAACCACGAGCCTGGGAACACATAGGAAGGGACCTATGGCTCCAGCTGTATATGTAGGGGAGGATGGCCTTGTTGGGCATAGGTGGGAGAGGAGATTCTTGGTCCCATGAAGGCTGGACGCCGAGTGTGGGTGAATTAGAGGATGGGGATGTGGGAGTGGGGTAGGGTAGGTGGGGGTACATCCTCATAGAAGCAGGAGGAGGGAGATGGAATAGGGAGTTCCTGTGGGGGGGGGAATGGAATAAGGGGATAACATGTGAAATGTAAATAAAATATAAAATAAACAGAAGTAACTTCTTCCTTAAGCCATGAACTACATCAGTTTATGAACTATGGCTCTTTTTTTGAGTTCCTGTTGAATATCTCCTGTGGGCAAAATGGTCTAAAGCAATTTCTAAACACATAGAAATAAGTAACATTGATCCTACACTCAAGAAGCTCAGATCCACTGAACAGGATAAAAGGATTACATAAACAGGGCATTTCAGTAGGTATGTTTTGGAAAAGCTAGAAGCCTTTCATGTTAGTAACTTTTCTCATGGCAGTGAGCATATACCTGAACAAGAAGCAACTTAACAGAAGAGGGGTTTGTTCTAGCTCATTGTGGAAGGAGATTCACCCCATCACAGTGGTCAAACATTGCAGCTAGAGCATGTGTGACTGGTCCTGATGAACAGAAAATGGGGCTGGATCACAAAAACCTCAAAACCTGCCCCTGTGATCCACTTTCTCCTCTGGAGCTCTGCCTTCTAAAGGTTCCACAACTTTTCCAAACATTATCACCAACTGGGAATCAAGTTTTACAACACAAGAGCCTATTCAGGACATATCATATTCAAACCACCATATCTACCTATTGTTTTAAGAATTTGAGAATCATTAAAGTTTCATAAAAACTAAGAAAGTATGTCAAATCTACATATGATTCGTTGTGATTGGCTTAGATCAGTTGCTTAATGCCAACTAAATCAAGAGTAGATTTCTTTGAGGCTTAATTAGCTCTCTAAAACAGACAAACTAGCCCAGCACTGTAAGTATAGTCCTCCTTCAAATCAGTCATTATCTTTGAAATGCACACAAAGAAGTAGAAGTGATTCCCAAGTTCATATGGGTGAGAGGCCTCCATTCTCACTGTAAGATATCCCCTTAATGCTGATTAATTTCTTGATGGTTCTTCTTCAACAGCTCATTATGGCCCTGGGGGTACTGGAAACATGCCAATTTGGAGCCTGGGACATACCATATTTCACTGAATCATGAAAGCATTGGTTTTACAATATGCCATTATTTTATTTATTACTGTGCAATAAAGATAACATCAAAGAAGATATTGCTCTGTCCTAAGACATTCATAATTGTGTGTCACACTCCAAACTTGGTTTAAAATATAGAAACATTTTTGTCTTATAAACAAAGAAACACACTATCATTTGAAAAGCCTAGCATGACTCAAGTTCTGCTGAAAAGTTCTGCAGAGGAGTTGTTAAACGAGTGGACATGAACCTCCAGAGGTTTGGGAGGAAAACTTATTATCACCATGGACTTTGAACCCACATTCAATCGGACTCCAGGGTCTTCAAAGCCCCCCCCCTCCACATTCCAAAACTGGCCTTCCGGGTTCAGATATGAACACAATAAATTCTTTCCTACCTTGCTATTATACATTCTGCTTCTTACAACCCTGGAGCTTTTACATAAAGCAAGACTTAATTTCTTTCAGGTTTATGGTCAAATACCGTTTCCTGCTTTTTAATAAACTTTATTGTTCCATACAAATTTATGGTTAACATTTGTGCTTGTCAAGAGTATATTATTTCCTTTCTCATTTAGCTTTCTAATTTTAGCACTGATAGAAATACTTCATTAGGGCAGAGAAATTGTTTCTTCTCATTGTTAATGTAATTCTTCACAAATAACAAGCATAATATAAATTTATCTGAATAAATAACAAATTTTTCTAAAAATACAAAGAGTGAAGGTGCTTAGTTTATCCTTAAATGTTACATTATAAACTAGGGAAAGAACTTAAAAGACAGGGCTGTATAATTTTATTTGAGTTATAATTTTATTTGAGTTTTAAAAAAATCACTCTTAAGTTTTTCAACATCATGGAAAATTAAAAACTGGAAAAAAATCAAAAAGCTTGTGATCATTGCTCTTAATTTTCAACTTGACAAAATCTAGAACCATCTGGAAGTTGGTCTGCTTGATATGTTTGTGTGACATTATTTTGATTACCTTAGTTGAAGAGCAAAAGCACCCTTGCCTTGACATCCTTTTCCAGGCCAAATAAGAATGAAGAAATACATTGAGCACTATGGTGTATGAATTCATAGCTCTCTTCTTCTGAGTGTGGGCTGAATGTAAGCAGGCGCTTCATACCCCTGCTGCCTTGACACAATTCCATAATGGTCCTTAACTGAGAGATAAAAATAAATCCCTCTTCCCTTAAGTAGCTTTTGTCAAGTGTTTTTGTCCTAATAGCATGACAAGAAACTAAGATAAAGTGTAACAAAAGGATATGTGTTGGAGAGCTAATTAAAGACTACCATTTCTCAGTGGACCATTCCCCTTGTCCACATTCCAGGGAATTCAAGCCATTGCTTTGGGGAATTAATCACATCACCACAGATAAAAACAAAAAACATTAAGACAACCAAGAGATAACTTTTTCAGTTTTAGAAGAGTGACAATAATCATTTAAGCTTTGGAGAAAGAACATGAGAAAAAAAAAATCCCCCTAAAATGTTCCAAAACTGTGCATCTTAAGTCCTGTCACCTTCTAATGCTCACAGTCACCAGGCATGGTAGAAGCCACAGAGTAATGAGAAGAGATTACTACCACCCACTTCCAGTTCTGCTTATGTTCCTTTGCTCATGCAAATGGTTTAATAAAATCAAATAGCTTTTAAGTTCAAGAACTCAAGGGGGGAAAAAGGAGCGATCCCATTATTTGGTGTCTTGGAATGAAAAAGAAAGAAAAACAAGATCAAAATCAAACAACAAAACAAAACACTGGAATCCATCTTCAGAATCCTTTTACCAATTTTTGCATTATCAATGGATGTTATTGAGAGTTCACCAGAAGCCATGTCTAAAAAAATTAAAAATAAATTAAAAATAAAACAACCAAAAACAGGCTTGATTCAATCTATTTTTCCTGTATAAAAACCTTTATGTAGTAGTCACAGCTGGAATCTGGTTTATCTGAACAGAGACTCTGATATGGGTTTTCACAAGATGGTCAATGAATTCCTGGGGAACACAGATTTTTTTTTCCAGAGGTCGGGGGTCAGGTCACTGCAGATCTTAGAAATGGCATCAAAGGTATCAAAGGTAATCTTGGCAAAGTTACCCAAGGTGGCAGTGCAGCCAATGGCTCATGTGTAGCTGTTATCAGTACCAGTCAGCAGCAGCAACAGTTTCTTGGGCACAGAAACAGAAGTGATGACAGTACCTAGGGAGGCAGGGATGAGACCCACCTGTACAGAGTCACAGTGGCCTGTCACCTTACATGGACTAGTGTGGGGCTTGCTATACTTTTTTCCCCAGTAGCCTCTGCACATAGGGATAATGGGAACCTTGGCCAAGATGATGACCCATTAGATGGCAGAGGCAACCTCCTTGGAGCAATTAACAAGAGGAATGTGACCATTGCAATCCCAATAGCAACCAAATCTTGAACCTGATCCACTTGTTAGCCCAAATCTGCTTCTGCACTAGCATGATCTTTAGAACCTCATCTCTAGTCTCTAGTGGAGTTCTCTAGACTTAGGTAGGACACTAAAATTTTGTAAATTTTTGAACTGTTTCTGACTATATCTGTAGTTTAATTAACTTAAGGGATCTCTTTTTCTCCCAACTTCAATTAAACTGCCCTCTCTTTTGTGCCTCCCCTCTAACGATAATGTGTCAGAAAGAATACAGGAATGTTTTTATGACCCATCCCAAATTATCGGCCACAGCCATCAGTACTCTCCTTTGCTTTGTAGAGAAGATCATGTCACCAGGTCCAGCCCAGCAGTAAGTAGCAAAGCCCAAACTCCACTTACATGTGGGCCTTACCATGAGCTACCTTCTCAAGGGAAGATACATCAAGAGAAGGAAGATCAAAGGAAGAAACAAGAAAATATTTGAAGCCTGTGACAACAAAGAATGTACATAACAACACAAAATAAGTTAGACAGAAGAAAGGAACTTAGAAGAAGGATTTCAGATTTTAAATATCTCAACCAATTACAAAGCCCCTAGTTCATACTGGACTCCAGAGTCTTAGCTCAAGAGTTTTCTGCTCTGATGTAGAAAAGGAATGTAAATCTTAGGCTAGAACAAAGTAGTAGGCTTCAGGCATGAAAATGACTTTGGGCTAGGACAGAGAAATAGGCTCAGATATTTTGGTCATCCTGATAAGCCCTTAGAAATAGTGATCAAGGGAGTGATCACAGGACTTTGTTTATTGCCTTATTCTTTGACTATTTGTGTTTAATGTCTTGCTTGTTCCTTGACTATTTGCATCTATTGTATTGCTAGTTCCTCAACCTAGAAGTGGCCTTAATACTTGCATGTAATTAAATAGTATAAAAGCAGATTGTAAAAAAATAACAAGAAAGAAAGAAAGAAAGAAAGAAAGAAAGAAAGAAAGAAAGAAAGGGGTCTCACTGCCCACACTATCCAAACTTATTAATATTAGGAGAATGAGATATTGTTGTTAAAAGAGAATAATTAGCTGAGAGACCAAATAATAAAATAGAATAATTAGCTTACAGACCAAAAAAAATCCTTTTTTTTTTTTTTTTTTTTTTTTTTTTTTTTTTTTTTTTTTTTTGTAGATGGAAAAGAGATTGGTACCTAAGAAATGCTTCCACTCTTCATGTTATTATATATCTCCATGTTTCAACTTTGGAGATTGAACAAGCATTACGTTATATTTGAAGGAAACCAGAGTAGTTTAACTCCTTTAATCTCTGTAAGACAAAAAAAAATCAACAAAAAATATGTTCAGAATGTGAAAGTCATCTAAAAAAAATTAGATCTGACAAAAGTTTAAAAATAGAAGTAGAAGCATTTGATTCAAGGAAAAAGAAGTTCTATTTTAATTACCATTGCATTCTTGCCTTTCATTTTCAGAAAATAGGCAAGGTGCAGCGTGAAGGGCCTGAGAGGAAAGCAGCCACATTCGTATGACAGAAGAGGATTCACAAAGAATAAAGGAGCCCATTGACAGGTGTAGCAGTAGACATGCTATTAGAAGGAAAAAAGTGAATTCGGAATCATCAGCATTTGTTTTATCTTCTGCACATCCTTCCTCATCGAGGCACAGTGAATTTGTAATCAGCTACTAAAGAAGAGTGGCCAAGCAAAGTAGAGAGAGGGAATAGGGCCCGCTATCTCCGCTAGGAGCACAGGCAATTAAATGCAGCCTGGAAGGAATCTAATCTAATATCAAAGATGCTGTCAGGGGATCAGTTCCCCAGAGTTTAAGGTTAATGATGTAAAGCACGGAAGTCTGGCCAAAAGCAGGGGGAAAGAAATCTTACCAAGATCAGGTATGACTGGAAGAGACTAAAATAAAATAAGCACTTCCCAGAATAATGGAGAGCCTTGGGCAAAACTTTCTGCAGACAGGTGACAATACCAGGTTCTTGAAGCAGTCATCCATGGATTGGGTTCTCTAACATTTAGCAAGTTTTGCCATCAATCCTATAATTAGCTTTGAGGATTATCAGTATTTTAATATAGCAGACTCCAAAGTGAGACCCATTCTGTAACCAGAGTGCCACTGGGTGCACCACATTACACCTGAGGTATTTGTCACAAGAGCTCTCTGTGACATAGGTCGCTAATAAAATTGCACCCAGGAATCCAGCTGCATGTTCACTCTATTCCACATTTGGGAGAAAACTCAGAGACCAGAACAAATGGAGGCTAGGCCAACTACAAAATGAGGGGCCTACACAGGCAATCGTCAGCAGAGCTATCATCCTGACGAACTCTGTGATGTGAATCTTGAGCTACATCACAAGAGAAGTGAGAGAAAATTATAACTGCCGTATACTTACCTGAACAGGCAGACAGACTGTAGCACATATCTAGTACTTCAGCTTTAAATATTACAAAGACCATGCTGGAAAAATGGTTAGCCTTGCAGAGGCGCTTGCCACCAGGCCTGATGGCCTGAGTTTGATCTCCAAGACCCGTAAGGAGGGGAGAACTGATTACTGCAAATTGTCTTCTGATCCCTACACATGCACCATCACACACATGCACACAAACACACACACACACACACACACACACGACACATACACACACAGAGACACACGCACACACAAACACAGACACCAAATAAATAAATAAATAAATAAATAAATAAATAAATAAGAATTTTTATTTCATTGCCACAGCTCACAAGCAACTGACTTTTTCTCAGTTTTCAAAACTTAATTTTCAGCAATCATACAAACAAGATAGTCTGAAACTTCCTTCCACTTGAAGAACAGCCTCTTTTCTTTCTCCTTCTTGTTCTTACAATCATTGAGGTGTTTGCTGTGCACACTGACAAAATTAAAAAGACCACAATGCCCTTCTGGATACTGAGTGATGCTATGCTTCTCATTTAAGTCTCTTGTTAAACTCTTTAATTATAGAACTTACCTTTTAGAATCAGTAGATCCTAAATTGGATAACCAAAAAAAAAAATGAGAAATGGGCAGGTTTTGGGTAACATTTGCTTGAATTATGCTCTCTGATGGAAATCAAAGAATAAACAACTCAATAATAGGGTTCCAACAATCACTTTGGGAAAAGACTAAGAGATAATACATTTCTCAAAGTTTTCTGTCATAGAAACCTGTCCATTATGTAGAAATTAATGGGTCTTAAAATACTTGTGAGATACAATTGAACTGTTTTCCACTTTTAAAAAAAATGTTAACTCTTCTAGAACATCATTCAGAAAGCCCAGTGAGCCAGTTCACTCAATGGTACATTTGTGGCCACTAAAAATTAATGGACCTTTCAGAGCTTGATATTTATTGCCTAATAGTAAGGTCTGGGACTAGCTATTATTGAAGGTATTTTTAAAAGTAAGAGTACAAAAATATAATCCTCATATGGGTAAGTTTAAAGTTAGTATAGAATATTCTAAAAATCAACTAAACATAATAAAATAGTTCCCTGTTATGGATTGAATTGTATTCCCCTAAAACCTACGTGGAAATCTTAATCCCCCATAATCCAGAATGTAATGATAGTTGTTTGAATACATTTGGCCCCAGAGATTCCTGTATTTGAATGCTTGGCCATAGGTAGTTGCACTATTAAAGGGTGTGGCCTTATTGGAGGGGCTGTGGCCTTATTGGAGGAAGTATGTTACTATGGAGTATAGATTTTAAGATCTCTGTGTCCAAGCTCCTCTTGGTGTGGAATTCCAGTGTCTTCCTGGCCACCTTCAGATCAAGATGTAGAACTCATGGCTCCTCCAGCACCAAGTTTGCCTGTACAGTGCCATGATTCCCATCAGGGTGATGATGGACTGATCCTCTGAAACTGTAAGCCAGGCCAAACTAAATGTTTGCCATTATACAGTTGCCTTGGTCACAGCAATAAAGCCCTAACTAAGATAGTAACTCTGACTAGAAATAGTCTAGTGACAGTATTAGTTAAGTTTAGATGAGGTCCTACACAATGAGGTGAACCATAAATCTAATGGAGTTGGTGACCTTCCAAAGAGGTCAGACATCAAGAAAGATAACCATGGTCTCAGCCAAGTCAGAGGTTAGAAGTTGGCCTGTGATCAACAAAATGAATGCCTGGAACTCTGAAATACTATGGAGAGGTCAGAAGGAATTTATCTTGGATACTTCTGAGTGAATATGACCCTGTCAACATCTTGATTTTAGAATTCTGTCCTCCAGAACTACAATAGAGTGCATCTGTTACTTAAAGGTATCCTCCAAAAAAGAGTACATTTTGGTTTTTCTACAGCCTATTAGCTAACTTAGGAATAAAGATAGCTTTAGTGGGGTGCATATATTTTGCAGCAGACTCATCTTGCAATCATTCACGGACTTAATCTTCTCAAGGAGCCTGAAAGATCACTATCACTGTTACCTTCAAGATACAGAAGGAACCAGAGCCTGTAAGATTAAGAATCTGCTGCAACAAATCCTCACATGGAAAAATTTATGAGCAAAAGAGGGGAAATGACATAGCAAGAATAGTAAGCAATTTTTATTTCTGGACACCTACCCAGAAGCCTAGTGATTCCTGTATTTCTCAAAATGGTCAAATGAAACTCAGAAAAGCATATGCTGGAACCTGGCTTTGGGAACACAGTGACTTTAATCACAGCATCCAGAATAACCTTATAAATAGCAATGAAGAAACTTAATGCCCCATAAGCAATTGTTATCAATGCCATCAAGTGGACATTACAAAGCTATATTTATGTAACACTCCAAATTACAGACCCACTGGATCATAATCCAACCAGTCTGGTAGATGTTGATAATGCAGAGCCTCATTAATCTAAAATGAGCTGTCAGAATCAGGCCCTTTTCTTTGACAATACGTTTTATAAATTCAACAAAACTGAAGGTAAAAGGTTTGCTGATTTTCTTTGGTGTCTGGCAGAATCCCTCTACAGACCTAATATCATAAAGTCGTTTAAATTTTCTTACCAAACCAAGCCCCCAAAGCCTATGTAAAGTTATGAATCAAGGGGCAGAGGACTGCTTAAAGCTTATCATTGCTAACAACCTTACAAAGGGCAGTGAGCAAGCCATGAACAACCTTAGCTAGAGAGATTACATAAGACAACTGAAATTCTGCTTCAGCAAATTTGTACACACATGTATATGTACACATGGAAGAGAAATGACATCTTTCTTCATGATGACAAGTTACATTTATACAAACAAGTCAAATCCTATCATTGTCTACTAGATGTGCCCTCAGCAGAAAATGATCTCAAATTATCTTCCTTCTCCATAGCTGGCCTATCTAGGCAGAAGAACAGATAATTATACAAAGACATCTTATAAAGCTTACCTTGCCTTGGAAAGCATTTTTAAAAGACATTATAAAAATGAATAAAGTCATTAGCACATACAAAGTAATATACTAACTAAAGTTCCTAATATAGAATTAAATTAACCTAATATAGAAACACTTGTGTAAACAATTAAGCAAATAAATAAAAACTTTATTTCACACTAAATAATTATCCTTCAGAAAGTCATTACTTCCTTCTAACCTAAAAAAACAAAACAAAATAGTATGAATCTATTTAAAATAATTGGTCAATAAACATATAAGAAAAATGTTCAAATGGTTATTATCCAATGATTATATCAGTCAAGAAAATTAAGTAGGTCTCTCTATTATTTGAGATTCTCAAGCAACAAAGCCCTAGCCTACAATGGTTATGGTCTGATACACTGAAGCAATAGCTGTCTGTGTTATAATGCTTTCTAATTGATCAGAAGACATTTTCTGAATACATGTTCTTTTAAAATTAAATCTCAGTCAAGCGGCCATTATTGCCAAGTATTTAAGAAAATTTCAAAATTTTATCTACAGCAGAAGAAGAGGGTTTAGGATTTTACCTACTTAATATTAGAAAGCTGTGTTTTTCTCTACTAAAGTGGGTCTGGGGGTCATCAAAAAATGGATGCAAAAAAAAGAAAGAGAAATGGATGTATATTCTTGTTCTTTACTTCCTCTTACTCCAAACACTCCTCCTGTAATTACTACTAAGTGCCTGCTCTGCTGAAGATCATGATCATACCAGAAACCTGACAATCTGGTCATGTACCTAGCTAGACAACTTTCCACCACCAGCCTTATCATCATTTTGATCAGAATAACAAGAATACCACAACTGGCTGTGAATTCTTAGCAAGCCTGTTGAATAAAAAACTTGGCCTTTGCTCCACAGATAAATGCTAGTTCCCTTTGCTTTCTGATCTGAGTGAAGAATTATAAGCAGGATGAATAGTATATAACCTCTCCCATATATATCATAAGAACAGGTCTCACAAAACAGTTGATTAACTAGAAAATTCAAACAGAAACTGAGGTTAGGAAACTCAGTGATGTCTATGAGGTCACCTGTTAGACATGGCATAATTGAAAAACTAACTTAGCTTCTTTTTTTCCCACCTCCAATATATTTTCCTTATGTTAGATTATATTGCATGCAAACCATAATAAATGTATTGTAAATATTTCCCAATTGATTCGAAGAGTGTTTTCTTATAAAAGTCTTATCCTGTGTCAGATACTGAGAGTTCTGGTGTTTTTACATGCTTCTTCCTGTAAAGTAACCTCAGTATGTAGTCCTCTAAGAGTCTTGTAGCTGTCCAAGATACCTGTACCCCTGCACTGAAGGCAGTACAATGCTAGGGCTGGTCTGGACTGGCCCAGGAGTAAGGCATGTTATCTGTAGGCTTCTAGGGCTCACCCAGGTGAGGTATAGCCATCCTAAATTTGGGGGTACCTTAATTGACACCCAATAGTACTGCAAGCCTGTAGCCAAACTCACTGAAGAGGAGAAACATGACCAGAAGCTCAAGAAAACCCAGCTCATTAAAGCTGTGTCAGTGACCGAAACAAACTGTGTTTGCAGAACCTGCCATCAGCAAACTGCCCAACGTCATAATGAAAGGAAGAAACAAAGTACCAGCCAGATACCTCACAGACCAGACCCTGGAAGCAGTGAGGGGGAAACAGATTGAGAAGAATGTAGATGCTGCTGCAGAAGAACGAACAAGCACTGAATGCAATCCGTACAGGACCTTCAACCAGGCACTGAAAATATGTGACCTTGCTAGTGCCCATCCTCAAGGGAGCCATTTCTACCAAGTCTCTGTGCCTCTAATTGACAGACATTGTTGCTTTCTGGCCATGAAGTGAATAAGCAGAGAGTATGATTGACTATAAGCAACGACAGATGCTGACACCAAAGAAGCTGTCACAGTTGCTGCTGGAATTCTGTTTGTGGGAGTGGAGGTCCCAAGATCAAGAAGAAACAAGACATGAGTAAGATGGCAGAGGCCACATGGCAGCCCCATTACCTCTGGTGGAAAAAGTCCAGGACACACTGCCACAAGGAATCACTGGAGCTAGAAAATATTTGTTGAAAAGTTCCTGGAAGTTAAGGATGGAGAGGGACTTTTGTAATGCAATCTTAGGTCCTATGCAGCTCTTCCTAGAATCTCTCTGCATACTAGCTAGAAGTTGGGCGGAATAAAACTTGAGTTATCCTGCCCCTCACACAGTAAGGATGAGCACGTCATCTCAGAAGCAGTAGCATATGTGTTGCCTGTTAATCCTTCCTTCTATATTACAGCTGATTGCCCTGTTCCACACCCTCATAAGGAGAGAAAATGCCTCCTTAAAGATTTCTTTCGAGAAACTCAGACACAATCTGTTTTGCTGAACTTAAGATACACATTTAGATTCTGTAAAAGGAAGACATTTCAGGGAAGACTCACTCAAAAGTCCTCATCCCAACCTAGTGAGCCTCTATCACTCATTACAACTGACTGGAAAAACCATGCTAAACTCTACAGAAGTTCCTATAAAATGTATAAAACACTATTCTCTAATGAAAAAAGGTGTGTGTGTGTGTGTGTGTGTGTGTGTGTGTGTGTGTGTATGTGTGTGTATTGTATAGGAAACAGGAGAGTGCATTACCTGATCTGAATGAAGAGAGGAGCCGTGGCCACCTCTAAACTACAGAACAGCCTTACAATAAAATAAATACACTGGTACACAATCATCTTTGAGTGAACTAGTGATTTTGTCTGAAGACTATGCTTAGGTAAAGGTGACCTGGCAAAAAGAAAATCAGAAGAAATAGTCCCCGTGCCCCACTCTTGGTGAGCTGTGATGAGTCCTATACCACTAAGAGAATCCCTGCTCCCTGAGAACAGAGATGAAAGTTAAAGGGTGGATTTTCATAATATCATTTTGGATTTTCATCATATCTCATATATTTGAACACTGTTGTGGGAGCTGACACAACTTTTCACCACTATTCTTTACTTTTGGGGGGGGGGGACAAATTGCTAGCCATGACTTGACTGTTTAACCAAACCATGGAATTCTGGGAAATTCATTTTAGTGGTCAAGAACCAAACCATAGTAGAAACTCTTTTCTCAGATCCACTGGGATAAGAAGTTAGTAAATAAATTAAGAACAGCCAAAACAGGAGGGCTTTTTTAAAGATTTATTTTTGTGTGAATGAGTGTTTGCCTACATTTATGTATGTGCACCACTTGATGGCCTGCCTGGTGTTGGAGTGGGGATGGGGGACAAAAGAGAGTGCCATATCACTTGGAGGTTAAACCGAAGACTATAGAACCTGGGTCCTCTACAAGAACAGCCAAGCGTTCTCAACTTCTGAGCCCTCACTCCAGCCTCCAATGTGGGATACTGTTATATTTTTATAAACCTATGTTTATTTTGAATCTTACTGTGTTCCAGATGCTTTCCATCTGCCATGAGGGCATCATAAATTAAGTTTGCACACTGTATTTTCTTCATAAATGGTCACTATTCATAAATCTGTCACTTTAATTTTCCTACATATGTGAGTTTCTTAAAATTTGCATGAAAACTTAAATACATTTATGAAACATTGTAGGTCTAAAACCCTTCTTATTTTTAAAGTGTGAACTCAACATTTTACAATCATCTTGCTCACCGTAACTCAACAGCCGTCTTTCTACTCTTAACAGTTTCTAGGTATTCAACATGAGTCCTGATTTTTACCAAACATTGTCATTGACTCACATAATATATAATCGATGTAAATAAATGAAAATATGTCATTCCACTTTAGAAACATACAAATATCTATTATTTTATATAAAATTCAAATGTTAGGACAGATATACATGAGTATAATAAAAAATAGAGAATTTACTAAAAGGCTTAGGCATGACAATCATCATCCCAGTACATTTTCAGAGGAAACAGAAACTCAGTTAATTTTACATATTGGTTAACAGAAATCAGTTAAAAGTATACTGTAATGAACAGTACTAGTTCATCTACTCAAATCTATCACTAACAATTCTGGTGTAAAAGTTCTTATGCCTCTCTCAGCTTTATAAATGTATTCTGTGGATATGTAATATGCCTCTCTTAGCTTTATAAGTGTTTTCAGTGGAGAAACATATGAGATATGGGTGTATGTGATGATAGGTAGATGAATAGGGACAGATGGATGAAGGAAAGGAATGAAAGAAGGGAAGCAGTCAGTTAGAGATTCTACTCTGACCACCATCAAATGTACGTCCTCTGGATCAGAAAACTGGACAGGGACAACAGCTGGGATGATTTTTCTAACTGCTCTGTGTATTTACTACAATTGAGCAATTAAGTAAATGAATAACAGATGGCAGAAGCCAGGTTTTACACTGTTGGAGTGGCCATTTGCAAACATGGACAAGCAACTAGAATGATCATGTGGTAATGGACTCGAGTTGGAGCCATGAGCAACAACTTATGCTTAGTTGCCATAAATAGATGTGGACACATGGACCAGTAATTACTGATGGGGTTTTACATGGTTACTGCGCAAATATACATTTCCCTTTCTCTGTCTGCTGGGAAGACCTAGAACCAATGATACCCACATAGCAATGGCAAGGTAAAAGCTGGACCTTTATCTCTATTATTTTCCTAAAAGAAGTAGATAGTAGAAAACTGCTGGTTCTAGGGCTGGGATTTGGAATACACAGGATAATTCTACAATTATTCTACAATGCCAAAAAGCAAACAGAGAGAACATGATGGGAGGGTCAGAGGGAGAATGGAGTCAACTGAAAGAACTCTAAATGACAAGGGGAGAAATATTTAAGGAACAATGTGGAGCTGAATAAAACAGAAATCAGACAACTTCAATGTGCTCCAAACAACATTTGTGATTTCAAACACGTCATGTAAACGCCCCATCTTGACTCATGGTGCTTGATTCCTTTCTTCTTGTGTGCAGAGCATAACTACTTTCTTGCACAGTACCGTACAGAAGAAAGAGATAGAAGACAACCTCACAGTGAAGAAACTACCTAAGATGATTCAGGCCAGATGATCAAAGTTTGTATCAGCAGATAATCTTGTTGATGGACGGCATCCTCAATTTGATGTAATGAAGACAAAACTTTCTCTACTCTTTCTTGCAGAAACTCAAAATCACTGAGAAAATATCAGTACTAATCAAAAGGCAGACTTCCACAAACATGTCAAGGTCATCAGTGGCAGGCAAAGTCTAAAAATTGTCAAATGTCATATGGGGTATACAATCCCAGTGGGCATACTGAGATAGAAAGAAAAGGACCAGGCATAGAAACTAAGAGTGTAATGTGCAATCTCTGTTCAATTTCTGTGAATCTGAATCTATTCTAAAAATTTAAAGAAATATTTTTAAAACCCCACCAGGGGTGTTCCTTTTTGCCAAGCAAAATCTATAACCTCCATACAATCAAAAGCAGAAATTAAAAAATAAAATTTAAAAAAAACATAAAAGTTTACCCTGCTCTCTCCCATGGGCTCTTCTCAAAGAACACTTTGCCTTTCTAACCATTTGGACCTTTCTCCATCATCACTGACTATTGAATTGCCAGGTTAAATATTTTGTCTCTCCTCTTTTGGTCTTGGTTGCACTGTTGCACTTGTAATTATAGTTTAATATTTGATGTGCTGTGATATGGTACTACAGGGACTAGTGTGTCTCATTACCTGAACTCTCAGTATCTCCTCAGTATTCTTACCTTGTATGCACTGGTGGAAGACTCCTGAATGACACAATATTTATGTCTCTTTTGAGATTTTTTTCAGCTGTCTTAACGTGACTAAACACATACAGAGATATATATTTTCTTAATTCTCACTCTCTAGTTCTAATAAAAATTCTTAAAGTAATTTGATTCTTCTTTAGAAGTCCCACTGCCTCATAAATGGAATAAAAGAAAATGGCTTTAATTATAATCTCTCACTCTGCATCATACTCAGTGACAGATTATATGCAAGATTTATAATTTGGTTTATTAAAAAGAAAAAAAAGCATGAGAAATGTCTGTCAGTCACCTTTGAGAGACCTGGCTAAACACCTCAGTAAATGTTCCCATTAATCCAGCCACAGGGAGTATTAAATATTTAGGACTGTGGTGCCAACTACTTTGTCAGAACAGCTCCATTTAAATTCTCTCCCCTGTTACCAATTGTAGCTGATGATTTAATTAGGTGGATGGAGTTACTTACAATGATCATTAATAAACTGTGTTAATGTCATGAAAATTCCTATTCTCCAGAGTTGAAGAGCCACACAAAAAGAAACCCGCCTAGTGAGAAAGATAGCCTGTTTTTTCACAAAATTCATTCTACTTTTTCCCACTCCAGTAATTAGTCTTGTTTTGTTTGGTGTGTTCGTGCTAATTACAGAAACAGTCCTATTTCCCTTTCTATAATAGATTACTTCTCTTGATTGCATTCTCAGAAACCTGGCATAATGTGGGTTTTGCACAGTACCAAAAGAGCCTTGCTGTGGTCCTTTTTCAAGGTATTGTAGCAAGCCGATGCTAATATTAATGTCAAATAAAGAAAGTTAATATGTAAATAAAGATAGACCTTTAGAGACTATATGTTTCAATAACTTGCAACACTTAATTTTGGAGTCCAGATATGGGTTCTAAAAGGAAACGGTTCCCATTTCTAAATGAACATAGAAATAAAAAATCAGAAAGAGAAGTGCTATGCAGAACTCTGAGTTTTTACCAAAAGCTGACAACTCCCAGAGTCCTTGGTGATTGTATAATACAGAGAGAAAAATCAGGCCAATATAGGTATAATATGAACCACTGTGACCTCCTTGGCTCCATGGGGCACTCACAGGTACAAAAAGAGTTCACTTCCAATGGGAAATTGATATCAGAAATGTACTTCTAACTCCAGTTAGCCAAATGACAAACTAGATGGTCCTTTCTTCACAGGGACAAGACAGAAAATGGAAATAAAGTTGGTCTTGTATATAAGAAGACCTGCTACTATAAAGCATACTTAAAAAAAAAAAAAAAAAAAAAAAAAAGTACACTCACTTAAATCCATTTAAACCTAGCAAGAAGTTCCCACAAAGGATTCATTATTTAGTGGAACTTCTGCATTGAGATGGATTAAGAATTTCTTGCCCTGGGAGAAAGGAACATTAGACAACTAATTCAATAGAAAGGATTAGTTTATCTCTTGAACCAATTAGAGCCACAAACTACACTGTGAGATTGGTCATTTTTATCTGAAAGGAGGATGGGCAACCTCAGGAAACTCATCCCAGCAGCCTAACGTAACAATAGCTGGTCAAAGTCAGCCAAGGGCTGTAGCAAGTATTTGGCTATTTTGTGGGTTCTTCTTTCTTCCACCCATCTCCATTCCCCCTTTCCACCCTTTTAAACCCCTAACACTAGCTGGGAGAGAAAAAAGGATGGAAAGAAAGTGGATAATATTGGTTGACTACATCTTGCTGATTAGGGATGTCAAATTCCTTGGAGCAAGTTTGATTTTCACCTTCAGTAGATCTAATTTCTTATTTTTTTTTCTTTGCACATGACTACTTAACAAACTGCAACCAACAGCGACCAACCAACAATCCAACAGTTCACCTCACCGATCAGGCTCTGGCATTTATATATCATCTAAAAAGTCCCCAGAATTCCAAATGTCACACAATCACAGAAACTTATCTGCAAAATTACACCCTTGCTAGAGCATGAGGCAAATTAGAGTTGGCCACTGTGGACAATTGGCAGCAGCCTCTTATCCCACACCTAGGATTAAAACAAAAGCACATTCCTATAATATTTCTGTGGTTTTCAAAGAAACCAAAATGTTCACTAAAAATGAGAGATCCAAAGGAGATGCCTTCACTTTTTTCAACTTTTGTAAAACTGAATGTCCTATATATACATGGGTTGGATGTGTTCTTGTGGGAGTAAGATTCAAAGAAGCATAGGGTAGGGACCACGTTGCTGCCAGCTGATATGCCTGAATAATGTATTTCTGCTGTCCCAGCTCTGAGTCAAGATCCCATCTTGTGGGATCACCTTACGAATGAGTAACCAAAATGACAGAGCACCAAACTGAACATGTCACCCCTACCACATAACAACTGCAGACTCTACGCATTTCTCTGATGTTCCAATGCCTTATGCTGTTTGCTGTTGGTGGACTAATGGTATCATCTACCCTCTAGAAACTAAGCCCTTACAAGGAATAAAGGCAGAGATAAATATTACTGAAATAAATATTTCCATACAATATGGGAACAAAGAAGTTTAGGCACTGAAAAGTGAGCATGAGTTAAAATTTAAACTGGATCTGAGGTAGATTTAAACATGTGAATTATAAAGGAAGTACTGCAGAAAGAAAACAAAGTATTAAAAGAAAACAGAGACTGGAGAGTTAGGTGGATAAATAGATAAGTGGTTGGATTGATGAGATAGATGATAGATAGTAGAGAGATAGAGAGATAGATAGATAGATAGATAGATAGATAGATAGGTTACTGACTAATGCATTTGCCATATTAGGATGAAAACCTGAGTTTAGATCCTCAGAAGCTACATAAAAGCAGACATAGTGGTGTTGAGTCCATAATTCCAGCACTCCTGAGGTGAAACAGAAGGTAGAGACAAAAGAATCCCTGGAATTCTACAAACTAGCTAGTCTGGCATATTCAGTATAGTAAACAAGAGACCTTGCTTCAAACAACTAAGAAAGCAAGGATTGACCCTCAGGATTGTCTCATGACCTCCACATACATCATGGCATATACTTACCTGTACACACACACACACAAATGTGTGTGTGTGTGTGTGTGTGTGTGTGTGTGTGTGTGTGTATGTACTTATGTATGTACATCCACATACATGAACCAGAAAAAGAATCCAGACACATTGAATTTTGACTTTATGATTTATACTCTCCGGTATTACATTTGGTTTGGTATGGTTTATCTAGAAACACAGATAAAGGGAAGAGAAAACTGATCCAATTACGTTAAGACTTAAATAAAAGCATTCCCTTGCAGAGTGCAAAAGCTAGAATTAAAAGATTTAGAACACAAATTAATAATGAATGTGTAACATGCTTAAAGAACTGAGAGGAAATGAAAGCATGAAGAAGGACGAGAAAGAAGATTGAAAAATCTTCAGAAACATCGGTGGCAGATGACTTGTGACTGTAATTTTAGCTCTTTGATAGCTGATAGAAGATGGTTGTAAGTTCAAGATTAGCCTAGGCTTTGAGGGGTTATGAGAAATAAGAATCAAAGGTGAAGCGAGAAAATAAAACAACATATAAAGCTAACATGTTAAGTTAAATGGAATAAAACCTGACCAAAAAATAAATGGGAAAAGGTCAGACAGGAGGGAATGACAGAAGCTAACATTATGATCTGCAAGTGATCAGCTGACTGGCAGTGTTAAACTAGAGCCAGAGAGCAGCAGCTCAGTATGACACAAATTTTTATTAGAGACCTTCTTCATATATATGGCGTCAATATTTACACCGAGAAATTGGTACACATTAACTTTGTTTACTGCTCCCAGATCCAACAGTCAATCATTAAAAATTTAACACTCTACAATGACAGTCACAAAAGAAAAAAAAAAAATCACAGTAGATTCCTTACTGATCACCCTGGGACTAGCATCAGATGTAATTGACCCTAAATATGACTACCAGGCTCAGGAAAGGCATTCACAATATTTAAGATCATCAAAAGATTAAACGTCATATTATCCAAAGAATACCTATAATGTCCATAGTAAAATTCAGAAATCTACAAGTAAAATTAGCAAGTTCAACATTTTTTTGCTATGATATATATTCATAAATATACAAACACAACCTGTTCCATCCATTTTCTGTTACTTATATGTATATGAGTTCAGAGTTAAAGTTTCAAGAACAAGCTAAGCAATTACTGAACTTCCACTGACTACTAAGTGTAGGTGCTAATTACCATGCACCATCGTCTCCAGAAAGACACATGTAAAGACTGTGGTTGAAGTACTGTTCCCAAGGATTCCAAAGGCTGCCAGAGTTTCTGTCACTGAAGGAACAGGCAAGTAAAATGCAATGAAAAGAGGAAATGATGTATTCACCTTGACAGAGAAAATGAACAGTAGCAGTGTGTTTGAGAGAATAATGAAATTTATATAAATCAAAGACTCACATGAAAAATAATAGCATGTTTGCTAAGGGCATATCCTAAACATACCAGCACATAATTAGTAAAACCTATTCTGAGCTCAACGAAGAGAATGACTGTAGCCAGACTATGATTGTGAGGGTTGAACTTAAAGGAAGAAAACTATCATAGAAAAAAATAAAAAGATAATCAGGAAATGAGGAGATCTCCCGAGATAAGGACTGAGCTCTGAACTCTGACACTACACGTTAGCAGTTGGAAAAGCAGAATGGACTCTGAGTTTATCTATGAGTGCACATTCACCATTTTAAGTGGGAAATAGCCATACGTGTCCTGTAACCAAATGTCAGTTGACAGAGTCCATTTTGCTCAGTCCATTCTCCATGGTGAAACAGTCTAATGTCCAAGTGATAAAGTTACACACTAATTTAAGGGCACATGCATTCCCTTTTCCATGCCTACTCTCACTGAAGAAATCAACAACGCACTGCATTGATGTGGAATGGTGCTGTCTCCTCTCCCCAGTACACAGCCTGTCTAAACTTGACTTTATTATGCCTGTTCTTGTGCAAACTCCAAAATCCCTGAAAAAAGATGATTCAAAAAATTCTCAGATTCAATGAACAGATAAGCTTAAAACAGAAGTAAGATGAGGCACAGTTTGTCTAGAGATTTTTCCTTGCAAAACAGGAGCTACTCTAGGCAATTATATGGAGATATGAAACTGCTACAGATGGCTTCCTAAGACGATTAATACCGTAAGACCATTGTATGCAATTTTGTCATTATTTGCAAAAATCCCATTGATTGTAATCTACAAAAGTAACAAATCCAACACACACAATAATTGATTGTATTTTTAAACTTTAAGAGATTAGACATCTTTAAATATTTTGGTCTATGCTCTTAACTAGGGAATTTAAACAGTAAGAGATAAATCTGAAAGTTCTACCTTTGGGATGAAAATATAAATTGTGCCAGTGTTACAGAGAAATACATGAATTCTATCTATACTATTTACCTAACCCTAGGGTTCCTCTGAAATTTATGTTAGAAAACCAAACATTAGCACAATTTACTGTCCTTGAACCAAACATAAAAAATTAAATAAATAAATAAAAAGCAATCATGGTTCACAGCTCAAGTTACATTAAAATCCTCAAATATTTTTAAAACATCTTAAATTGTGATTATAATTATGTGTATTTGATTATGGGTATGTTTATCTTCATTTGGGGTTTAAGAATAAATTCTAAAATATGTAAACTAAATAACATAAGTATATTTTATTATATTTTAACCTTTCAATTCAAAAACAAAACACAAAAGCTTTAGTACTGGTTTAGAACACTCTATTTGCTTGCTCTGAAAGGACAGTTAGGAATGAGATCAAAATGAAAATATTAAAGACTAATGCTCAAAACTAAGCTATTGTGCTTTTTTTGCCTTAACATCACATTTAATTTTAATAGGCAAATAGAAACCAAAATGTACTCTATGGTTATGTCTGAAGTGTAAAACTGTAGAAGATACTTAATTTTAGCCTTCATGCTTTTCTATATTTTTCAATTATCTTCATTGCATTTATACTTTTTATACTAGAGAAAAATGAAGCATACATTTAACACAAAAAGCTACATTCACTGTCTGCAGTGTGGTCAACTAGGAATCTAGAGTTTAGATGAAGAACAGATCATCAAAATTTTCAAATAAAAGACATTTGGGAAAAAACACATTTAAAATGTTATGATTAAAAATATATTTTTAAGAAAATAGGTTAGGGAAGAATAAATTGGGGTTGGATGACAGATAACCTTGCTAGAGATATTCTAAATTCTAGAGAAAGCTCAGCAAAATGTTGATTAGAACTAGGGTTGTGGCTCAGTCAGAAAAGTGCTTGCCTCACAAGTATGAGAACTGGAATCCCATATCCAGAACCCATATGAAAACATTGGCTGTGGTAACGTGTATCTGTTATCCCGTCTCTGGGCAGGAGACAAGCAGATCACCAGAGCTCATTGACCACCCAGCCTAACCTACTTAGTAAACCGAAGGCCAATGAGAGAGCTTGTCTCGAAAATAAAGTAGATGGTAACTAAGCAGTGACGACTGAATCTTCCTTTAATCTCTGCTGGCAAGTGCACACTGGAACACACGTTAACATGTATGCACAGGCACCTACACAAACAAATAGAGATGTTGGTTCATTTGAAGTTCAAAGTTAAATGTACCTGATAAACTTCAACATTTTATTATAAGCTCTTAAAAAGTAGAGTGTGTGTCTTTATGTAAGTTTTAATTAGTTTTAGTATTGTCTCAGGAACTATCAGTGTAGAACTGCCATTGCCTAACAATGAGGAAATTACACAGTGTACAAGGGAGTGCTGAGAAAGCAGACTGTCCATATGGAAGAATAAGAATCAACCTGAACGCCTACCATGTATCAAAAAATCAATTCTGTACCCACAGAACCACAATGAAGTATTACTACAGACATACTCAAATTTTTGAAAATTAGTAAGACTGATGCTATCATGAATGAAATTGTGAAAATGGTAGACTTTCAGATAGGCCTTGTAGAAATGTAAAAAAAAAAAAAATACACAATCATTTTGAAATAATTTGGTAGTATTTTACTTTTTATATATTTTTTGTTTATTGGATATTTTCTTTATTTACATTTCAAATGTTATCCCTTTCCCAGTTTCCTATCCAAAAACCCACTATCCAAAAACCGCTCCCCCTGCTTATTTGAGGGTGTTCTCCCACCCAGCTCACCCCCTGCATTCCCCTACACTGGGGCATCGAGCCTTCACAGGACCAAGGGCCTCTTCTCCCATTGATGCCAGACAAGGTCATCCTCTGCTATATATGCAGCCAGAGCCACGGGTCCCTCCATGTGTACTCTTTGGTTGGTGGTTTAGTCCCTGGGAGCTCTGGGTAGTTGAATTGGTTGATATTGTTCCTATGGGGTTGCAAACCCCTTCTTCTCATTCAGTACTTTCTCTAACTCCTCCACTGGGGACCCCATGCTTAATCCAATGGTTGGCTGAGAGCATCTGCCTCTGTTTGTCAGGCTCTGAAAGAGCCTCTGGGAAACAGGTATGTCAGGCTCCTGTCAGCAAGCACTTCTTGGCATCCACAATAGTGTCTGGGTTTGGTGACTATATATGGGATGGATTCCCAGGTGTGGCAATCTCTGGATGGCCTTTCCTTCAGTCTCTGCTCCACAGTTTCTATTTCCTTCTGTGAGTATTTTGTTCCCCCTTCTACAAAGGACTGAAGCATCCACACTTTGGTCTTCCTTCTTCTTGAGTTTCATGTGCTCTGCTAATTGTATCTTGGGTATTCCAAGCTTGGGGGATAAATATCCACTTATCAGTGAGTAAATACCATGTGTGTTCTCTTGTGACTGGGCTACTTCACTCAGAATGATATGTTCTAGTTCCATCCATTTGTCTAAGAGTTTCATGAAGTCATTTTTAATAGCTGAGTAATACTCCGTTGTGTGAATATACCACATTTTCTGTTTTCATTCCTCTGTTGAAGGACATTTGGGTTCTTTCCAGCTTCTGGCTATTACAAATAAGGCTGCTATGAACATAGTGGAGCACTTTGTCCTTGTTACATGTTGGAGCATCTTTTGGGTATATGCCCAGGAGTGGTATAGCTGGATCCTCAGGTAGTACTATGTCCAATTTTCTGAGGAACAGCCAGACTGATTTCCACAGTGGTAGTATTTTAAAACATTAGATGCTTGTTATCATTCCTGTGTACTACCCCAAGAAGCCAAAGAAAATGAACACATATTTACACAATTATAATACATAGGTTCATCTCAACATTCCCATAGTATCCAAAAGTAAGAATAATTTCTATTTAACAGGCAAGGATACATATTGCATAAGATCTATGTACTAGCTGGTTTTATGTCAAGTTGACACAAACTGGAGTTATCACAGAGAAAAAAGCCTCCCTTGAGAAAATGCCATGAGATCCAGCTATGAGGCATTTTCTCAATTAATGGTCAAGTGGGGAGGGGCCTATTGTGGGTGGTGCCATCCCTGGGCTGGTAGCCTTGGGTTCTATAAGAAAGCAATCTGAGTGAACCAGGGGAAGCAAGTCAGTAAATAGCATTCCACCGTGGCCTCTTCATCCACTCCTGCCTCCAAGTTCCTACCCTGTGTGAGTTCTAGTCCTGACTTCCTTCGGTGATGAACAGCAACGTGGAAGTATACGCTGAATAAACCCTTTTCTCCTCAACTTGCTTCTTGGTCATGATATTTTGTACAAGAATACAAAACCCTGACTAATACAATCTATATAAAGAAATGTTGCAACATTCAGAAAAGAAGAAAATCAACTGTTAAACAACATCCAAAGATATGTAAGCCTCATAATGAGTATGGTATAAAAAAGAAGACACACATACAAAGCAACACACATCAAGTGGACCGATTTAGATACAATTGTAGAGCAGACAAAGCTAATCTATGCTTGTAAAAGGAGATCAGGGCTCGGATAGGTCTGGAAAGTTGGTTGACTGACTGCAGAGACACAGGAGATTACCAAGATGATTAAAACTTCCGCAGCTGGACTGTGGTGGTTACGTATGAACACGTTTGTCAAAGCCCGTGCTATACCCTTTAAATGGCTGTTTTATTCTGCACGAAAAACCTTCATTTAAATATATATGTTGTACTTATGTTATATATTATCTACTTAGATATCTGCATACATGAATAATTTTCATATAGATTAAAAACTTAAATATTGAAGACAAAACCTTGTGCATATACTAATAAAACATCTGTTTCCTATAAAAAGTTTTTTAAAGACACCATATAAACAAACTCATAAATAAGGAGACATGCATTAAAATCATAAGCTCATGTCTGTAATACATTAGAAATAGCTATAATAAAATTAAAAACACTGAGAAGACATCAGGAATATAACACAGGGCTAGTGAGCTGGATCCTGTGGTAAAAGTAGATCCTATGCAAACCTGATGTCCTTAGTTCAATCCCTGGAACCCGTGCAAAGGTGGAAGGAGAAAACAGACTCTAGAAAAATGTTATTTTGACCTCTGTGTGCATTGCAAAGTGCATGCACACCTACACACACACACATACACATGCACACGTGCGTATGCCCACACACTATAAATAAATACATAAACTTGATAAAAGAATCTTCAAGACAGTATCTTTCTTCCTGTTTTTTTAAGGGCATGAAACATAAAATATTCAAAGTATCAGAAATTTTTTCTAAAACTCCTAAGAATCAAGAACAATAACCAAATAAAATAAAAATAAGAAATTAACATCAGTACAAACACAAGGAGCTAATAAATCCATAAGTATGTGAAATGGTTGCTAAACCTTAATGTTGATACTCACGTGAAGGCTACAACTGGATATTGCTTTATATGTAGTAGGTTTATTTATAAAGTGAAGTCTTTAACAACGTTGAATAAAAAACATTCAAACTTCAATTGACTATTGGTGGGGATTCTAACTGGAGCAAGCATTTGTAGAACGACTTCTACATAAAGTTAGCATTCCACACTCTGTGACTTAGTGATTCTACCTGGAAATGAAATGATACAAGTAATTATGTAAGCCCAACTTCTTTAGATCAGTGGTTCTAGAGTCTTGGCCCACATCAACATCATTATCAAGCCAAGAATCTAGAAGTAATTACATAGGTGATCGACTCTACAGAAGAACCTACTGCTATTGTCTTTCTAAATGGGCAGAGAATTAGAGCCTTGATGGTTTCTTAAAATGCAGCCTCCTATACCCATAAGTATCTGATCCAGAAGTCATTAGTGTCCCACTAGAACTGGTCTTTCTACCTGAACATCAGATGGTGCTGATATTGCTACATTGGGAACACAATAGTGAGATGCTCTGGTCCAGAGTGATGGACCAACACAGATTCATACCTCTGTGTAAGCATGAAGTGAGAATACTCTTGTGACCTTGTTATTGTCTCTGAGGAACAATAACAAAATGGAACATACAACTGAATGAGTTGAACTCAAAGGAACTGGCTAGTATTTGATTTTATCACACTAGACATTCAGAGACACATTATCTACTTTCTATCCTACAATATGAAAATATGATACTAACACTTTTTCAGCCACAACAAATTAATCAATCATTTTGTAATTGGGAGTCTTTCCTGTCAGCGTTTCTAGTTTCCAACTAATCTGTGAACTGCTTTTTATAGAAAACTGAGTAAATTATGCAAGAGATCTAATTATACCTATTTTTCAGAAGACAAGATGGGTAAACTACAGACTTAAGTAGCAAGAAATGAACATCTGATTTTAATTTACCTGTTCTCAACATCAGAAAAAAAGAAGAAAATTCCAATTACAGGTTACATTCACAATGTCTAGAAGCCTGACAACCTCTAAACAATTCATTTTGAAAACAATTGTTTTGCAATTCCCAAAGATGTCACCCCTGGGGCTTTCCATGACAGGTTTTAAATCATAAAATTAGACAAAAATTGTGCAGGGTAGAGAGGTTAGGGGTTAGATTTGCCATTTCCTGCATTGGTCTCCTCAAGCAATGCCAATATAACCTCATCACCCTCTGTGGCTAACAAAGGGAAACACATATTTATGTGAGAGGTTCACATCTTCAGGAAGAATTATTTTACTCAAAACAAGAAACTTCCCATGTATGAGCTTTTCACAAGTTGATGAAAATAAGCTCACTTCTGTGGGATCTATATAATGTTATAAAGATTAACATAATAATTAGTTACTGGTAATTTCCACAAAAAAAGATATGCATGCCCACGTGGATTCCATGAACAAATAGTAGCTGTCATAATTGTTACTAGTATCATATAGAGAAAGTTAAGTCATACCATCAAATTAGTTAGGAAAGAAACAGCTCAAAGAATTGTATGAGAATTGATAAATAATAAGGAGGCAAAACTTGAAAAACCTCAAGGAATTGTACAGCCAAAGGACACATTCCCATAGACATAACTGAGATACCAGTGCATGGAAGTCTGCCCTGGAATCCAAGGTGGGCCTCGTGCTATATGGAGACCCTACCTTTGTTCCTGCACTGAAGTTCTCCTATGGTACAGTGGGAACAATTCGGTAGGTTCTCTATCCCAGCAGATGCTCTTCACCAAGGCACCTAGGTAATTAGGTCAGAGGAAACCAAATACCCTCCATGTTAGGCTCAAGTATTTCCTGTATCCCTACCAGATGTCCTTTTCTTCTTCCTTGTGTACTAGCTACAGCCTGTTTGTAGCTCATCCCAATTTTTTTCAGAGTTAAAAGGAGGTCAAAAGCTAGCACATGGGAATCGCTTCATAAATACTGGATACTTTATAAAGTAATCTTCAGTTAAATATAAGTGTTGGGGTTGAGGACAAAGATTAATGGCAGAGAGCTTCCTTAGCCTTCATAAGGTCTTGGGTTCCATCTTACATCAAAATAACACTCTGAGTTTTGTGCTATAGAAACGTGAGAAAGGAGATCCCCAGTTTGAAGACTTAATTTGTGTCCTTAAATTCATGTGGTGAACATTAAATTATACAGATTAAAGCTGACTTTTTAGGAAGTGAACTGTACCTGCTGAAGTTCTGAGTTTTCAGGTTTGATTTATTTGAGGTTTATTTTTATTTTTATTGCTTTGTTCTTTGCTTCGGTTTTCTTCCAAAACTTGGTTTGGCTGTTTCATGGAGTTTCTTGTGGTGGGAGATTGTTGTTTGGGTTTGGCATTTTACTTCTGTTTTGGGTTTTGTTTGAGGTTATTTATTTATTTATTTATTTGGTGCTTTTCACCTGGCTGAGAGGCAATGGAGGATCTTATATTGTCTGTGCTTACTTCCATAAGCAACTCAATTAAGGCTGAACTGTCTGTGACTTATAGCACAAAACAGTTTTTGCAAATATCAAATTTGGAGGGAAGTATCTCACTGTGACTCTGTATATGGACTGTTGGATGCTCAGGTCTGCGTCCTTACTGATGTCTTTAAACATGCTTCCCTTCTAGAAGCAACATATTTGTGGTACTTTCCAACCAGGTGTAAATTAAGCCTTTAAAACAACGCTTTCTAAATGTTTCTTGATTCAGAAGCTCTGTTCAAATCAACAAGTACTTTGTTTCTTTTTAATATATGTAAGTGAACCATTTCTCTTAGCCCTGAAGCAATACATGAACTTGGTGTAGAGGTGACACATATGTGTTGTTTCCTCTGAATTGCAGCAGAAGCTGGTGCCACATCAGTCAATTCTAACTAGAGTTACCTTCTCCAGAACTTTCTAGCACCTTGTCATCTACAAACTGATGTGTGCAGAGCTGAGTATGCTGTGGCATTGGTGTAACATCTCATGATAAACATTTGAGATGTTTGAGATTTTTAGACTTATGTCTAAGCATGGAAACAGAAATTGCTATAAATAGTGAGAAGTTAAAGTTGGCCACCACAGGCCACTCACTTCTGGCTGAAGCTTTGTATTTGTCTCATCTCAAACTTTCTCCATGGCCATGATCTAGCTTGAGCCTCCTAACCAGTGGAACTTTTCTGCAACAACTTATACTGACTTCCCCTACTTTAGAACCAGGATAAACTGAACAGTTGTACATTTTGATTACCTTTTTTTATTCTTCAAATGACATTCTATTTCGCTGATATGACACAAAGTGTGAGGCACAGAGCATGCTTTTGATAATCCTGCATCTTTGAAACAACTATTTTTTTTATGCACTATTCGCACACATTAGAAACTAAATTTAACCTGGGCCTTTTGTTGTTCTTTTGCTTTGGTTGTTTGGTTGTTTGGTTAATTGGTTGGTTAGTTTGTTGTTATTGTTTTTGTTGTTGTTGTTGTTGTTGTTTTTGTTGTTGCTGTTACTGCTGTTTTTGAAAGCTTGTCTTTTAAAGCCAACCATAGTGACCTAAATCTATAATCCTAGCAGTTGGAAATTTAAGACAAGAAATTTCCAAATTTCAAGGCCAGCATAAGCTATACAAAGTAAGGCCCTGTATAAAAATATATTAATCAATAACTTTTAGTGAGTCACACTGCCACTTCTAAGAAAAGGGGGATATTGCAGAAGAGTAGACAGAGAATACAAGAACTGGAAGATAGCAATAAGCGCAGAAAATCTCATCCTTTACACAGGACACAGCCAATATAATCACAACTTCACAGCAGCTATGGCTTGTTGGATTGGGCCAGCAAAGGACAGGTTCTTTCAAGAGTAGACATGGATGGAGAGGAGTTCACATGATCCTATTCCATTTTGATGAACTACTAGCTACTGATAACTTCTGAGAAGGGGAGCTATTATTTTTGCTTGGTAGCCACTGGCAATTCTACCAGGTTCCAATGTATAGTTCCAATCCCATGGGCAAACACAATGCCCTGGACAATCCCAGAAAGACACAAAAATAATACAAATAGTCATGAACGTGAGTAAGAAGTGAGTAATACATGTAGGAGAGTGGTAAATGAACAGGAAAAGGAAAGAAGTGAGAGATGGTGGAAAATAGGCAATGAAGATGCTTATGTACATGCTTATGTATGAAAATGTCAAACAACAAATGTAATTAATAGAAACATCTCTTCTTATTTGTTAAATGAATCAATGAGTTTCCCTGAACTTGTGATTAACGTGTTACATATATATTCTTGTAGTTTTTCACTACCCTAAGAACTTAAGAATCATATTCATTTCTGAAGCTCCATATCTTCACAATGCACATTGTTATGCCCTATAAGAATAGGCTGAAGCCACATAAAAAATAACGACAGGTTCCTAAACCTCTGCTCTCTTCCTACCTGTCTAGAGTCGGAGCTAAAGAAATAGAATTATTCCATCATTATGAGGAAGGTCATGTTCTCCCTTAAACACAAGAGACACAAAACTATTGGCTGCTAACAAGTGAAAATCAACCTAATGTGTTAGATTGTATGATCCCTTTGATATCTTCAATCCTTACAACTCACACCATTTGTTACCATACAATACAACTAAACTTGGATTGCTAAAGATGGATAGAACATGAAAACATATTTCTGGATACTTAAGGTGATGATGATGCATTTAGAAGTTGGGTCAAGGTTTCCACATCCATGATACTATAATCAATTTGGCTGCAAGAACTTAAATGTCAGAACATACTTAAAGCCTATAAGCATATTTAGTGAGAGAAAGTGAACCCGGCTGACCTAGTCCAGTATGGATATCTGCTGCAATCCTCATGTGGAATTATGATGGCTCCCGGACAAAGCTAACAGTTTCTCAGACACTTATATGAGATTTTTTCTTTCTCACTCATCTTAATCACTATTTCATCTTTCTCCCTTGTTCTTCATCTATGTTCTTTCCCGTAGGCTGAGAACCCAGAGCTAATTCTTCTCTGAGGAAACCACTGTCATTCCCTTCTGTTTCTTTGCTTTTCTCTCAACACCACTACACTATACATTACCCTCCAACTAAAGTTGTCTCTTTATCAACCTGCCTTTGACTCCCATATTCAAGTTTTCTGCTTTCTGTCTGTCAGCTACCCTCCTTTTCACCTCCCAAGATCTTGAACGAATAATTTAAGTTTGCTCCTGTCTCTGAGATGCTCATGCACTGTCTTACCATAGTAAACTACACCAATGGTCATGTCTCAGCTATCACTAATGGACACATTATCACATTACAATGCTGTTTCACAGCCCCTCTTCTTGTCCCCTATGCAACTTCCCACAGTCCTACCACTTATGCTCCTGAGTTCCCTCACCCCATAGGGCCATTATTTTCAAGTATGCCTGAGGTTGCTTGCAGCTATTGCCCAAGTGTGAGTAATACCACAGGCCTTCACTCTCCTGGATTTCCTCACCTACCTTCTTTGTATTCCTGGAACTTCGGTCTATGGTCATAGAACACTATCATCACAGAATACTAAATATTTTATTCTCTTTTTTATAGTCCAGACTATATCTTGTTCAACTTTTGAGCATTCTGATTTTGTATACACTGTCAAGTAATAGAGATGAGAAAAATAGAGTCAAAAATTTTATTTCCATTGACCTATATAAACATAATTCCAAAAACATTTCCACTTACACACACACTATACATGTAAACCAGTCTAAAGATGCCATCCTCTGCTGCCCAGACCTTTTCCCAACCTTCTCTAGAGAACTCTTTTTCCTGTGTTAAATAATTTTGGATAAAACAATTCCCTTCCCTTTGCTCTTACTTAGACTTAATTTTGGAATCCACCCCTCTTCTCTGCTCCCAGGAGAGCTGGATTCAGGTCGCTGCTATTTCAGGGAGACTGTGCTCTAATTCTGCATCTCAAAGAGAAATAGATGTGAGAAAGCAGCAGAGAGAAACTCCCAGGAACAGAAGGGGGCAATAGTCATGGTCAGTTCGATTTCTGGACGTACAGGACAAAGAGCAAGAGAGTGGGTAGAGTCAATAAGTACAAAAATAGGACTCTAACAAGGGATGCTAAGGAAAGTGCTTTAGCTGCTGCTCTATTCACCAATAAATATGGACACATGTGAAAGAGACTATAGAAAGAACTGCAGTTGTGCTGTTGCTTGAGGCTCAATAGGAAGTGGTGGTGTTTCTGTCTTTGTATTAGCATTTACAATATTTGCATTTTACTGTGGTCTCTCTCCTCAGAACCTGATACACATGTAACATAAGCAACTGTTGATTAAATATTAACAAACAGTTAGTGTTTATTGTGCAGATCAAGTAACATGCACAAAAAATATGCCTTAAATATGTTCAAATTTTTAATACTATTTAGAGAAGAAAAATAAACTTGTGGTGCTTACAATATTTTAGATGGCACCCACAATTTATTGATGATTAGGTTGGAAGTAAGGTTCAGTTCTATCCAGCAAGAAATTCCCCACTCTATTCATGCTGTCATAATGAAGAATTCTCAAAAGATTCTGTTTTTACAAAGTGTTTTAAGAGCTCCTCAAAGACCTGGCCTTTGTTCTCTTCCATGCATGAGATCTCTTTGTGGAAAATAGACTCAGGGTTAAATCTAAGTTATTTTTTTTTGTTTGAAAAGAACGTAGCAAGGTTTTATAAATGCATGGATAAAAAACAAGGGAGAGAAAAATTCAGAGATTGGAGATTCCAAGGTTTCTAACTCACCATATTGTTCAATTTTGCCCAAGGCCAGTCTTGTATTATTATCTCCAAATATCTAAAAAATAAAATTTATCTCCACAACCCAACAAAGTTCATTAAGTATAGATGACGAGGAAAGAGGAGATCTGAGACTAGGGTAATCCAACTCCTCTTTGCCCAAGGCAAAATCTTGAAGGAAAATAATATAAACTACAACTCTAACCTGTGATGTAATTTTGAATATATGCATTTTGGTTTCTAGATAGTTAGGGGCAATATAATGACTTATGTCCTAAGTAACTAGTGTGAATTATTCAAACCCAGGAGTCCCTTCATTCCCAATACTTAACACACAAATCAGAGCTAAGTGCATATCTTCTGCTTGGGGGGTCCATCATGAACCAATACACCAACTATGTAATGCTAACACTTGTTCTTGCTGTGTCTTGGTTCTATTAATAGGAGTGTTGAAACCAAATGGAAACATTCAAAGCAATCCTGCAGAACTTTCTGAAACAAGGTAGGTGCCAAAATGCTAAGTGTCAATAGTCTCTACCCTAGAAATCTGAATGAGAAAAGAAATGATAGTCTAGTTTATATATCACACTATCCCTCTGAGGCCATAAAGGGCTAATGGAGGTATCACAGTATCAGTCAATAAGTAAATTTTTTAAATTGTGAAACACAATAGTTTTGCCTGATATTTCTAATGATACAGGCAAAACATGAAGCTGTTTTTATAGTCATTCAGGCAAATAGCTCTATTGTCATTCTGATAACTTCCTAAGTACATCCTTGCAATCCCCTGGTGAAGCAATTCTGTTTTCATATCAAGAAGTGTTTAGGGCACCTTTGGCCCACCTCTCCGTTTGCCCTCTTGGCTCTTCTTTCTTCCATCTGTTCATCAAGTTGATGAGCATCAGTTGTAATCTCTAGGGAGTGAAATACCTCTTTTCTTCGGTCTTCTGGTTTTTATGAGGAGAATGTTGAAGTGCTACAATAATATTAGCTAATGAAGATGAAGCTGTCATCATTACATGCACTATGAATCCCTCTCTTCCTGACTGTCCAGGTGTTGGATAGACACTCTACTGTTCAAACCCCCTGTTGAGAAACTCTTCAGGTGAATGTGAATGTGGCTTTTCCTGTCTTATGAGGTAAGATAGCAAGCAATTAACCAATGTTTGTAATGTTCTTGGAAGGAGATCATGCTCCTGTATAAATATTACAGGATATCACAACATGGAGCCTAACATCATAGTCATCTCTGGGATGCATCCCTTGAAAAAGGAACCAAAGCCTTCTCAAAAATAACCTTCTTTCTGAGTAATGACACAAACAGAAACATCAGTCAATGTTTTCTGATGATCAATCAATATCATACCCTTTAGCCTTCACCCATACACTTCCACAATGCCGATGTGAAACAGCTATATGGCTAGATGTTGTATATTGTTGATTTGAGGAAATTTATATATTATTGGAAATATAAATTGTTAGTTGATATATGATAATAGATGAATAGTTTAGATAGACAGACAAGATAGATACAAATAGATTAGATCCAAGGTATAGATAGATAGATAGATAGATAGATAGATAGAAGATAGATAGACAGACAGAGAGATATTCACAATCCAGTATTGAAGTGCTGATACAATTTGAGGAACGCTGTTTAGAACTGGGACTTCTAGGATACCACAAACACTACTAGAAGCAACACAACCTAGAATGCAAGGGACATTAGTAAATGAAACTTTCATCTCGAACTTTTACTTCCAGTTTGCTTTAATCATTCCCAATTTTCTGCCTATTGCCTCCATATGCTCATCAAGGGGCATATAAGAATGAATATGTCCGAAACCAAGTTTCTCATCTTCTTCCAGAAACTGCTGTTATGCTTTCAACCTCCAAACCCTATTATCTCTAAATTAAAACTGCATCATTCCAAGTGCATATGTCAAGAGTCTGGATCCATCCTTACTGTGTTCTTTGTCTTACTGTCCTCCAACCCAACAGTGGAAACTTTGGCTCCATTTTCTAAACATCAGGATTAGATGACATCTCACCATCCTTATTGATAATATCCTAGCCCACATTGCCACCAATGCTTGCCTAGAACATTGAAACCCAATTGGGTTCAACTCATTAATCTTTTCTCCATTTTAGTGTATTTTTGGAGAATAAATGCATGAAATTCCTTTGGGCACTGTTCTTTAAAAACTGCATGCTTTACTCCTCTGCAAGCCAGAGACTCTTTGTAAAGACTTGAAGATGCCTACGCAGTCCATACACATCACACACAACAACTTGTCTGAGTTCATGTTCACCCCTTCCTATCAGTGGCCTTACTACTTCCTCGGTAGCCATGCCCCTGCTTTCTGGCGCTTGCCTTTGCTGTTCTAATTGCAGCAGATACTAACATGGTTCCTCACCTGTTTCCCATATACACATTAACAACTCACTAATATCATTTCAAGCCTTCTCTTTTTAAAATTTGCAAACCTAACAGCCAACCTGACTGTCTTTTCATCACTTCTCTGCAATTTGACTTCCTATCACTCACCACCATGTGCTATGAGTTTATGTGTCAACTATCTACCCCACACACTTTAGTCAATGGAGTGAGTTTCTTTTCTGTCTTTTACCTGCTGTTTTTCCATGCCCAAGGCCATATCTGACAAATGACAAATAGTGAATAAGTACTTCGCTTTCTGCCATCTCACTGGTTTTTGAGATCACTAGTTATGCAAAGAGCTACATGGCTAGACAAGAGGTTTTCTTTACCCCAAACATTTAAATATGTAACTTCCAGGCATGAAGATATAAAAGAGGAAAACTGGAATTTGATTTTTTTCCTCTCATTATTAATATTTATCACCAGTCTTCTAATTATCAAATACTACAAGGCTGGTTTTCACTGGAGAGCCAGGCTGGAGGGGAAGAAATCAAACCAAAAATGCTCATTTCACTACTCTGGCTCTGTCCCTTGGATGTAAGAGACAGTTTTGTTCAACATCTAAAACAATGTTTTTAACGCGTAAATTTGAAAAGAAAATTAAAACTGGCAGCTACTTGATGTTTTGGAAAGAACTCCTGTGTAGCAATCATAAAGACCTAGAGCTGTAGCAATTCCTGCTAATAAAAAATAATTTATGATTTTCTCAGAGCTGAGAAAATGTCAGTGCACCTGAACCTCTGGTTTATAAAATATGCATTTCCAGGGGTTTTTTTTTTTATTCAAACTGCATTTTTATTTTAGTTTGAAAGTTCTTCAGTCAATGCCAATCATTAGAGAAAGCCTTTACAAATAAATCATAAACTAAACTGCAAGGGAAATGAGTAGACGTAAGATCTTGTCGTGGACAGCCAACAATGAGATAGAGACTTTACCTGACTAACAGACCAGAATGTCCAAATCATTCTACCCTAACTATTAGCAGAAATAGCATTCTGTTAGGGTTTCATTTTTATTGCCATCATAAAGTATCATTACTTGGGGGGAAATGTTTTATTTTGGCTCAAAGTTCCAGCTAATACTCTATCACTGTGGTGAAGTCAACACAGCAGGGGCTAGTCACATCACATCAACAGCCAAGAGCAGACAGAAGCTGAATGCATTCATGCTTACTTGTGTTCATCCTCATCTCTACAAAACCTAAGCCCAGGGAATGTTGCCACCCTTAGTATATGATGAGTCATCCCAGGATAATTAACTAATGCAATTAAGCCAATCCCCAAAACACAAGCCCATGGCCAACTTGATCTAGACAATTTCTCAACAAGACTATTTTCCCAGGTGATTCTCGATTATCTCAAGTTGACATTTAAAACTAACCACTGCACATACCGCTCTTGTTAATACATTATCTATTCTATTTCTAGAAACATCTAAAGACATTAATGTACAGACTTAGAAATGACCTTATAAGTGGCTAGAATAACACCCAGCAAAATAAATGTGGTGACTACTAATTTGTTGACAGAATGAATGCATGGAACACCTTTTTCCTTCCACTGTGTCAAAGTAAAGGTCGGATTTCAACTTTTGGAAACTGGTGAATTAAACTGAGCAGCTAGTATTGAAGGCATGATTTTGCAAAGTGTATGTCGTCCATATAAAAATCTGTGCCATATAAAAGTTTAGTGTAAGCCCATCCCTGATGCCCTCCCCAACTCCCAATACAATAAATGAAATGTACATTTCTGTTGGCTTCTATTTGCTGGATGACATTTAGTTTTAATTCAAAGTGGTCTTCATAAATTCTGGCACTGTGCACAACATCTTAAATGGCTCTATTCTTTATTCAAAATCATCCCTCTCGCTCCCAGAATTGCAGTAAATAGATCTTCTAAAGGGGAAATAAAACTATTTCAACAACAGGCCTATTTCAGCAGTTTTTTAAAAGGTATTTCTTTCATTCCCTTGGCTAGACTTTTCGTTTTATGCTTGGAAAGTTGTGTTATATATACATGTATTTTAGTCCAAATGGATGTGGTATTTTTTTGTTGTTGCCGTTATTGTTGATTTTGGCTTTTCTATTTTCCACTTCAGTATTTTTTGCAAAAGCAAAACTATGTATTTCTTTTATTCTACCATTTGTGAGTCTCCATTATTGAACCTGTCTTCCCCTTTAAAGAAATAATTCTCTGGATACTCTGATTCATGGTTTCCCCGAATGAAAAAAAAAAATCAAACTTATAGATCAGAATATTTATATCACATAATAATCTTAAAACAATCATTCATTTTTCTACAGACTTCTAGGAGTACCTTATCTGCGAGCTTTTCCTAACTTTTCTTCCTATAAACTGTAATGTCGACCAGGGGCATCAGAATTATATTCTGTCCAGACAGTCCTGAACCGTCTCCATAAAAACGGAACCAGTACAGGAAGCAAGAGGGTTCTTCAAGAGCACGAGTTTTCCAATGAGCACATTTAGTGGCAATAATTCCTCCCTCAGACTTCACTGTAATAGCTAAACTTCAGAGAAATTAAAAGTAATTTGAATTAAAGCTAAGCAAATAAAATAATATACAAGATGAATAAAGAAATGGTTTTATCACAATGCTCTTTTACTATAACAGCAAAAGTATATAAATACACATTTATTTATATGTGTGTGTATATATATATGTGTTATTGAAATGGAGAATAAAGACACTAAGAAAAAATAAAACCACATTTTGATAATATCTCTGAGTAAAGTTCTGATTATTCTTACCTCTCATTTTTGGAGACAAGTTCTAGCTATGTCGTCCAGGCTGGCCTTGAACTCCAGGCCCACTTGACTCCAAATGCTGGGATTACAGGCATGCACCATTCACTTGTCTGTATGTTCTTTTCATTTGTAAATTTTTCCCCAACAACATGATTTCTAATTAAATTCATCTCAAAATGTATAAGAAAAATATTTTGTATATGAAAAAATTGAATCCTATAATCCATTTTTATGTTTAATTATATATCTGCCCTAGTTATAGGATTATAAGAATAGAGTGCCAACCTACGCTGTATAAAATAAATATCACATGTTGATGTGTATCCTCCCCTGAAGTCCAACTACTAGGAAGCTTGTGGACATAAACAGGAGGAATATGAAGAACCAGAGGATGGCCATTCTCCATTGCTAAGGAACTTGTTCTTTTAATGGTCCCACCGTTTTGCCTTTGCTCTTAGACAACTAAAAAGTAGTATGTAATCTCTGAGAGATTCTATCCACCATACAACATGATCAATGGCTTTTTCAGGCAAATCTTTAGTTAAAGAAATACCAACTCACAACCTTATAGCATTTTAAATAGCACTACTAAACTTCTATTCACGTAATTTTTATTTATTCTTTACTAAAATATATAGATAATTTACATCACCTACTTTGTTACTCTCATTCTTTTGAACCAACCCTTTCCAACAGTCCTACCTTATAAAATGTTGTAAACATGTTAACGAGTTTTGCATTCACTCTCTTCAATTAATTTTTTTAAAAACAAGATTCCCATTTGAAATAATTATGTGATTTTTTTTTAATCCAAAAAAGAAATTTGAGATCTGGGCTAGAAATATCTCTCCACAGTAGAACAAACTCTAAAAGTAAATACAGCTATTAAAATTAATTACACCAAATTGCCTGAGCAAGGTAAACAACAAGCCAGAGCCAAGTGCTAAAAACTTGAGAGTCGCTTATCAAACTATCTCGTAAAAGCCTCCAAAAATCGATAATCCTTCCAGCCTTACTTTTATGATGGCATTAGAAGTAGCATTTAACTTTTTTATATAAAGAGCAATCACATGGAAAGCTGGCCTATGCTAATCCTTTAAACCTATTACTAACAGTTTGTGCATTATAATCCTAAGTAAACCAGAGTATATATATATACATGCACTTTCTCCCAACAATAGCTCTTTCAAAAAAGGGTTCTTGCAGGGCAGTCACACCATCTATTCACTCACCATGCATGGACTAACTGTGCATGACTCATATTCACAAGGATAGGAGGTTCCCAGTCATCTTCCAGTCTCTGGAACAAATGAAGTAACTCGGTATTGGATGTTCTCTCATACATATTTAACATAGAGTGGAAGAAGAAGAGGAGGAGGAAGAGAAACAAGAGGAAGAATTCGCTCTGCTATTCCTTACTCATTTGCCAAATACCTTGAGGTTCATATTTTTACAACTGGTTTGTCTTTTGGACTCAGGTATCATTTTTCTCAGGAATTCGAAAGTAGAAGAAAATCTACAACTCTAGCCATTCTTATATGAACATTTCTCAGTTTATTTTTGCCAGTTTTTTTTTTTCATCTTATTGGCATAATTATAAATACAATGAATAAATGTGATCTTCAGGGGGAAATGTTGTTGCAGATATTTTGATGTTGTACTCTTGTAACACCAAGCATGGCATATGATCACACAACTGAGTGTGACTGCTTTACAGTAGAGACATCTGTTAGCTCACTTTCTTAGTGTTCCTGCTCTCACCAAATACCAGTGCCTGCTCGGGACTATGCAAGAACTTAAATCAGAGACAACTGTCTAAAATTCTGTAACAAATGGCTAAATAATCTATAACCAGTCCATACCAGAAGATAAGTTTTCATTATCCAATATGGTGGGCATGCCTCAGTTTATTATTAGACAAAGGTTCACAGTACAAATTATCAATTAAAAACAAACTAGTAATCAATACCAGTTTTATTCCAACAGATATCTGTATTATAATGGAGCACAGAAGAACACAGGACAAACACTTTTAAATATAATGTATTTATCTATTTAATATGTGTATGCCTGAGCGTATCTAGGTGCACCCTATGAGTCTCCTGCCTGCGAAGTTCAGAAACCGGTCTCAGATCTCCTGGAACTGGAGTGACATGGCTTTGTAAGCTACCATGTAGGTGCTGGGGACCAAGTGTGGGTCCTCTGCAAAAGTAACAAGTGCTCTTAATTGCTGAACCATCCCCATACTCCATAGGCAAACTCTGGTATGTGCTTACCTCTGGATGTGATACAAGTGACTTGGTATCTTTGTTTTTAACCTGTTGATGTTTTGCATAATGGCAAATAGAAGTTGATTAGCTAAAAGACTCAGCAAACATGATTTTGAGAGACAGGAAGTTTGTGATTAGAGGCAAGTGAGAGAGAGAGAAGTCTGTTTGTCTTACAGCTTTCTCAGACTCACATGGAACTTCACGTGAATGATAACGCCATTGATTTGGATTAAAAGTCTAGAATTTAACAACCCGCTTGTGACTTCCAGGATACAGATGGTTAAACTGTGGAAAACCAGGGTGTCTCTGCTGTTCTTTGTCCTGTGCTGTGCGGCAGACTAGTTCAATTTCCTTACCCACATGTCCTCCATTAATTGCCTTTGCAATGGATTGCTAATAAGTTTTTGATGTTAAGCAAACATCAATGCTCCCATTAAAGTGAGACCAAACACTGTGACTATTTGTTTAATAACACAGTCTGAATGAAGGACGAAGTTCAATTAGCACTGGAGCTGATACAGCCTTCATTAGGAAGGAGAGGCAATTAAAAAGTGGAAGGCTGCAGGAGGCACTGATGTGCACATCATGCGGCAGGCAGAAAAGGACAAGCAACACCACGTTCCCTTTGAAAAGGCTGGAACATGAAGACTTCAGACGGAAAGAAGGATCATTAGTTTGGAATTAAGCTCTCTAATAGGGTGATCCTTACCTCGCTAGCTCCCGAAGAAATATGAGGCCAAATCATGTAATCTAAATAAACCGTGGGGTGTCAGGACGGTTGGAAGAGACAGGATCTCTCTAGCAGGTAGACCTTCATTTAGCAAAGGGCTATGTTTATAGACACTCTTCTATGGATAGTACTGAGCACTGTTTGGGGAGTCAGAGGACCCACCTGTATCATTAACTCATTGTATGACCTTGAATCAGCATCCAACTTCTGTGGGCTTCTTTCCCTGTTTGTAGAAAATTCAAGGGAAAATGAATCAGCCTTTTCTAGTTAGAGCTCTTCACAATTTTATAATCTAAGTATTTACCCCCATCATTGTTACCCTAATGATGCTGAACACGATACAAATCACAAATTACCTAAAGTAAGCATCTGATTTTCTAAAAAGAGTGTGCGAAGGAGAATACATGGCAGATTTACAGCATGACTAAAACTCCAGAATTTAATAATCATCTTGCAGCTTCAATGATGCAGTTAAGGCACAGAAACACAGAGTGTCTTCACCTTTCTTTGCCCTGTGTTGTCCTGCTCCGATTTCTATATATGGCCTAGAAATTATGAACCAACAAGATAAAGATAATTTTTGTAATCCTCCCTTTACAGTAGTGAGGGTTTATAACTTGGTGCCAGATATTTGGAGATAATAAATGTTTCTACAGTATGAAAAGGAGAATTCTTTCATCTATTAAATCGTTTAATGACAACTCAGTCGTACTCCAAGGTCATTCTTGACATCACCGCTTTGTGAAGTGGCCCACTGGGATCAGACCAGCTGCCTAGAGTCTGTTTTGCCTGCAGAGCTCCCACAAGGGAGAGAAAGCTAGCCAGCCTTCCAGAGTCAAACAGTAGACAGGGGCACAGAGGAACGTTGAAGAGGAGCAGAAAAATATTGCAATAAAACGGAGATAGGGATTAAAAAGCACAGGATTTGAAGAGGAAGATAATTTCACTCGAGTGCAAAAGACAGCATGCCTGCTTCTAGAAATTCATTCTCTAGAAGTGTTTCTTTAGTATATTTGTTCAACAGCCATTTGACAAATAAACTACAGCAGCCTCTGACTAGAGAGCTAACAGAGAAATAAAGAAATGAGTTAGGTGTGTGAAGAGGTGAGGAAATGACCAAATTCACAGAACCTAAAGAAAACTCTGTTTATTCAAATAATAGCAAATATTTTAATGTTGGTGATATAAGAAGATGATGGAGGGGAATAGAAGAAACAGAGATTGGGAAAACTCCAAGACTCTGGTTCATGGAGAATCAGAGACTATGGCTCACACTTTTAGACATCAGTGGGTTATATAGGGTGGGACATCACTGATAGCCTTTCAGCACAGTATATCTAATATAAATGTTTAAATATCACTCTGGGCTTCTAGTAATGTAAGGTGCAAGACAAGGCAATAACTCAGCAAGAATGATGGTGAGAAAAGATGCTGAGAAATGGTCAATATCTGCTTTTCCTTTTAAAAGTCTAAAAAACTGTACTATACATTAGTTACTGAATGTTAAGGAAAGAAAAACACTAAGAACAGTGACAAGGTTTCAAAGCTGACTTGATATTTACAACATAGAGAGGACTCCAGTGGTTGAGCCCCTATAGTGTATTGCCCCATGATAATAGGGTAAATGTCTATGAACACTGCATAGCCATACAAATATTTGTAAACCCATCTATATAACCAGAAAATCAAGAAAGAACTGCACGTCTTCTCATAAAAAGGCATGTGTGTCATAATTAAATTGGTCACACGCTACAAAATACTTAATTGTGGTACTGTTAATATGCATTTCATATCTGTATCTGCATAACTAGATATAATCAAATTTTGATAACAACTATTTTGAAATCTTGAAGATTGAAATACTCTCATTATCAATTTATATGTACAACTATTTGAAGGCATATTTCTGCCATAATTTTTAAAAGAAATTGTGTTTTTGTTAAGTAAGCAAAAATGACCTATTAAGTGAAACAGTATTGGACTGTGGTTAAGGAGTTAGCTGTTAAAATCAGGCTCTGAGTTCAAGTCCTAGGTTTATTGCATTCTGGCTGGGTGAACTAGAAAAAGTGCTGATACTCTCTATGCCTAAGTAGTTCTTCTTTTAAATGAAATAATGTATCTATTATATATATATATATATATTATAAATGAAATAATATTATTTATTTAAGAAACAGACTGTGTCATTTGATCAGAATAATAACCAAAAGGTTCTTAGAACTGCTTAGTACATAGAATGCACAAATTGAATTATGAATAACAGCTCACCATTGACTGTGCATACTGCTCTCTTTCTGGAGGTCAGTTCAGAGCATCAGCATCAAGCCTGCCTCTTCAGTTTCCCTCCAGCTTTAGACTCACAGATAAGAACACTGCATCTCTCTTGTAAAATATGGGAGGTGAGTTCCCAACCTCAGGCCTGTGAGAGCATCTTATTCTAGAGCACTACACACAGACATGCAACACATATGTATACACATCCACACACACAAACATATAAACACATACACACATATGCATGCATGCACACACACAATTAAAACAGAGTAAAATTTTTAACTCTACCTGAAGATGAAACAACACAAAGCTTAGAGGGCTTGAGGGTTTATTGTTGTTTTCTAGGAGCATGAAGAGATTTACAGGATTGTGCATGTATTGTATCAAGATAAAAGAAGTTGTTCATCAAAAGAGTTAGAGGGCAGCTTAAATGTCAGTAGAATGAGATATTTTTGAACTGAGAGGAAAAGTCCTTGTAGGAACAAAAGGTATGTATGAATGATAACAAAATGACAGACTCGTTTTGTTAATTAATGGTGGAACACACCATTAGTCACAGAACTGTGAATTCAAGGCCTAGTCTACAGTTTCAGAACAACCAAGTTTCAGAACAACCAAGGCTACACAGAGAAACCCTATCTTGCAGATAGATAGATAGATAGATAGATAGATAGATAGATAGATAACAAAAAGAAAGACTCAGTATTTGATGGAGATCTGATTTTATTTAATGTACCACTGCTCTCACTGGGGCGGATTTTTATGTCTTCCTAACTACATACAACAAAATAGATGGTAGCCCAAAACAAAAATCCTCCAAGTTATCCATAAGAAATGTCTAAAATGACCTAAAAGGTCAACTTCCACATCTAAATGTTTACTTAGAGATAAAAGAGCTAATTTGATACTTTGGTACATTGCATCAAATAAAGGACATTAGTACCAAGGTATCTTCTTTCCTGTTGGGTTGGTTGGTAACATGATTAGTTTCTTGGATTGGGGACTTAATCTTAATTTGCTAAACAGCTGAGGTATCTGTTGATGCCTCCCCCTCTCAGGTGCTGGTGTCATTAGTGTCTTCCACCTGGCCTAAATCTAATCCACCTTTCTCCAGTGATCTTACAGTCCTTGAAGGAGCTTTATTTAAATTCTTGACATGCACCTTCACCATGGCGACATACTCCTTGTCGGATCTCCACTTTGAGACTGCTAGTTGCTTTCTGGAACTCATTGTGATCACTTCTAAGTTGGCAGAAATGGTGCATGCTACGATTGGTAGCAAGATTATGAATGACTCAAGGACTCAATGGCATTACAGGTGAGCACGTACTTCTCATCATCCTGCAGGAGTCTATTTCTCATCTCTTTAGATCAAACACACATAAGTTTGCCTTGTAAAGGACTCTTTTCTAAATCAGCCTTAGGTACGGGGTGATTGAACTACCCGCGGTTGACCCCATTTACTTACTCTTCATGGATCCTGGGATCAAAATCAGTGTTTTACACATGACTTGACAAGTGCCTACCAACAAAGCTACACCTCCAGTCCTCCAACTAAGGATTTTTTTTTAAAGTATTATACTCACTATGGCATGAAATGTTCCACGTAATGAAGTACAATTTCTAGGAACCATAACCAAGAAGCTGTCAAATTTTGTAGCCTTCCTTTAACTTATTATGCCATATGATCTTTTTAAGTACTCAGATAGGCACTGCCTGAGGTCACTTGGACATACGTGCCCATACCTGGCATAAACTATGTTGCTATTTTACAATACACCTCTTAAGAAAGATTCCACAATGCAGCTTCAGTGAGCCAACGATCCCACAGAGCAAGAGTATCACAAGGAGGGACAGCTGATGCTGCATTGTGTTCCTAGGCTATATGAGGTTAAGTATATTAGTCAGATTAAATGTATTTTCAGCTCACAACACTTTATTTCACAAGGAGCTTATTGCCAGATAACCCCACTGCAAATGGAAGAACAGCTATAATGTTTTATGATCCTCAGCATCTATGTGTTTTAATGTATAATTTTATTGGTGTATATTCATATGCATAGTAATAGGTTTCATAAAGACATTTTCATACAAGAATACCGCATACTCTGACCTATTCACACACAACACACTCTTCTTTTATTTTTTGTTCCTCTCCAGCTATTCCTTTTCATTTCCCTGAACAGCCTCACTCCTACTTTTCAGTGTGTGTGTGGGGGGGGGGGGGGCGTGAGCGCACGCATGTGTGTGTGTTTCTATGTACCTAAATAAAATCTAGGATTCTTGAATGAGTGAAGGCTGTGCTATTTCTGTGTTGAGTCTGACTTACTTCACACTTATGATCCTATATGGTAAAAGGAAGCAACCATAGAGCACCAAGATTACAGTTGTAATGAATGAACAAGTAGCGTACCTCATAACCTTGTGTTTTGGTCTTACTGACCATGGAACTGTCACAAGTCAAGGCTTCTGGAAAAAATATCCATCGTGAGAAAAAGAAACTAACAAAGAAAGGGAAGGTCCCAAAGCAAAGTGTATCGTGATTTTATAAATTTCAAAACTTCGACAACTGTGGGGAAGTGGCCAAAATTGTAGGCTATAGTTTTAGTGGTATAACTACTGATGTGGTGTCCATAGTCATGTGACTAAATCTAGTAAAACTTACTGGATCACCAAAAGCAAAAAAGAAATGAATGTAAAATTAGGGACTATTTTAGAAAAAGAAAAGGATCAGCAAAAGTATAAAGGGAACAAAAAAGAATAACGGGAGGGTGAATTTTATCAAAATACATTATACACATGTAGGAAAATGTCATTAAGTCAACCCATTATTATGTATAATTAATATATGTTAATACAATTTTTAATTGTCATTTTTATTAAGGATAAGTATAAATCCACCTGGACTAAAGAGAAAGAAGTACTTTAGAGAGAGACTCAGCTATTTCAAGACATTTTTCTACAGAGGACATTACAAAAGCAAAAAGGAGGTGGTAAAATTTTTCTTAAAATGCGTATTATTAAAGCCCAAGAACTCGAATGATTGAAAACCTCAAAATTAATCCTTTCTGTATCCATCTTTTAAAAGTAAAGAGTTGACAAAGAGGATACATAGGCTTCACATGTGCCTTCCACACATATGTAGCAGATGTGCATCTTGGTCTTCATGTAGGTCTCCCAACAACTGGAGCAGGGGCTGATTCTGTTGCCAGCCTGTGAATCCTGTTCCTGTAACTGGGCTGTGTTGTCTGGCCTCAGTAGGAGATGTGCCTAGTCCTAGAGTGACTTTAGGTGCTAGGGTGGGTTGGTACCCAAGGGAGACCGTACCATTCTCAGAGGAAAAGAGGAAGGGAGGGGAAAGGGATATGTGAGGGGGCACTTAGAGGGGAGGCTGTGATTGGGATGTAAAGCGAATAAATTAATTAACTGATTAAAAAAACATAAAGGGAAAAATCAAGGATTGAGCAGGGAAAGTGTGGTAGTTATGCTTATGACCAGGATTTTTATATAGTGATAGTCTCTGACATTAGTAGGTAGAAAATGTCTGTAGGACAGACTGTATGGAATGTATGGAAATGTATGGGAAAAAAAGGGAAAACAATGTCCAGGCAAAAGAATATGACTCAGTCATCTTACGTGTTAAGTCATGCTTTTGTGAAATGTGCTGGAATCTTTAATAAATGTCTTCTCAGTGTTTTATGACAAACATGTGTTCATGTATGCATGTGCATGTGTATAAGTCTGAACTGTGAAATATTATTTCTGATTTTTAAAAATCATTTATCACCTTTTATTTTATCTTTTTTAAGTGTAATATGTGTGTGTGTGCATATGTTCATTTGTATGCAAGTGCATATTCACATGCAAGAAAGCATATGGAGCCCAGAGAACAATCTGAGGAGTTATTTCATTCCTTGGGGACCTATAAGTTAAGATAGGTGTCTCACTGGCCTAGAACTCACAAAATAGTCTGTGCTAACTAGTCAGCAAGCTCCAAGCAGTACTTGTCTCTATCATCTACCACAAGATTATAAGCATGGGCTACTATGTCCAACTGTTCCTACATGGGTTCTAAGGATCAAACACAAGTCCTTACGTTTGCAAGGCAGGTTTTACAGCCTAAGTTTTTTTTCCTACCCTGACTAGGACTTTGTTATGCTTTTAAAGAGTATGAAAATGAGTCAGGTATAGTTTTAATCTCAGTATTCAGAAAACAGAAGCAGGTAGATCTCAGTGAGTTTGAGGTCATCCTGGTCTAAATACAAAGTTCCAGGGTAGCAGGTCTGTATAGCAAGATACTGTTCCAACAACAACATATTATAAATAATGGCCTTAGCTTTACTCTGCTTAAAATTTAAAGATAGTTCTTTTGAAATAGTAAAATTACATTGATTTTATTCTCTTTTGGACTGTGCTTTCTAACTAAATCAACAAAGGCAAATTAAGCTCTCTGAGGCTCCATTTCCTCACCTCTGATGTGGAAATAATAATATCTATTTCACTGAGTTCGTATGAAGAATAGATGAGCTACAACTCTTAGTAGATGTTTTCAGTAAATATTAGCTATTAATTCATTTTTATTATTTTTCTTTAGAACTCTCTTATTTTTATGGGACCTTTGTAATCCAATTGTGCTGGGAGAACAATACAATCCTCACCCGATGTTAAACAGCTCTGGTTTAGTTAATTCATTTCAACCACAAAAGCAATGTGTAATTAACTGTTGCATGTATGTCAAATAGAGTCATGAATACAAGGAGAGATCACTTTGTGCAGACTCATCGGAAATACTTTAACAGAAACTCCAAGCTTCCATGCATGAAAAGGAAGTGGCCAGCCAGGTGGGGAGGATGAGGGGCACAGACAGCCAGTGCCAGCAGCAGTCGGCAAAGAGTAACTTCAAATCACAGAAATTTGGGGTAGGAAGGAGCAATGGGAGGGGGATTGACAACAAAAACTCATCAAGTGTTCCTTAGTACAATTCTAGGGTCACCAACACCTTTTAAAATCATTTAGATATTTTCTTATTCTAAAGTTCCAATATTAATTTTTTTTTTGATGAGGAAAAGCTATTTTCCCTCTGCGCACGACTCATGTCCTGTCTTTTTTTTCTCTGTTCCTCTACTCCTCTGTGTCTCCAAGAGTCGCAAATGCAGGAATGATAAACAGCCATGTCTATTGGAGGCTACATGGAGACACTTGTCTGTAAAGGTATGGAGAACAGGAGTGGAATGAGTATAGACTGAGAAATCATCCTGAAGTTTCACTCCAAGGTCTCTCTTGGTGTCAGATGGGATGGAAAGATTATGCTGTTAGAATAATAGCTGGTTAGATGCTCGCTGTAGCTGCTATGAAACTGGAATTCGAGCAACAGATGAGATCATTATACAAAAGGAGGTATACATAGGGAAGAAGGAATGAAGGTAAGAGCAGACATTCATTGTAGATTTTTATTTTCTTCTTCAGCGACACTTCTTGATTGTGGGCTAAAAGAAATGAAAGATGGAACTCGAACAAGAGAAAAAACAGGGCTTCAAACTTATTTGCTCTGGATCCCAAATCCTAATCTGTTAACATTTTCATCTAATGACCATCTCATAACTTTGTGTTCCTTTATGGTTGTCATCTAAATCAAATCCAGGATTTGTGTGGGGCAGGCAAACTTGCTACCATGGAGCTCCATCCTCAGCCCTTACAATTGAGACTTTAAGAACTCCCTCTTACTGAACTACAGACTCTGAACTACCCACTCTAATTTAATTCCCGCTGTGCTTTGGTAAGACAATATTTTTTCTCACACAATAGAAAGGCTCATAAGCCTCTGAATGATTTTCTTCTAGGCATAAACTGCAAGTCAAAAACCAAGCATTCCTCATAGGTATACTATGCTAGTTAGTTAGTCTACATGCAATTGACTTTATTTCATTTTGGGTTTGTCGATTGAATTTCTGTTTTTCACATAATCAAGAACAATGTATGGATGTGAATCTGTGTTGGTTCCTCACATGGGCAAAATAGACACAGGCTTTCCCCAGACCTGACTTACAATCTAGTGGATTGTATCATTCAGTGAGAGTGGTGGCCAAGGAGACATTCACAGAACACTGTGTCATAGCATGAAGGGCCTCTGCCTTGATTTTACCTTACAGCTGTCAAATGAACTAGATCCACTCAAATAAACCACTTGGCCATATTGGTGTTCATTGAAGCTTTATTCCAATAAACAATATTTTTTAAGTCCAGTGCTTCCAGGGGCTAGAGCAATGGCTTAGTATTTAAGAGCACTTGCTGCTTTTGCAGAGGACCTGGGTTCATTTCTGAGCACCCACAGATGGCTCACCACCTGTAACTCTAGCTAAAGATGATTAGGTAGCCTCTTCTGACAGCCATGAGCATCTGCATGCATGAGGTATACACATATATACTCACACACTTCTTCCCAGTTCTTCTCAAATTATGAATGAGAGGACTGGAATTAGATTATTCAGCAGTTAAGAGCACATACTGCTCTCCCAGTGGACTGGAGTTCAGGTACCAGTAGCTATGGCAGGCAGTTCATGTACTCCAGCCCAGGGAATACAACATTTCTGGCCTCCGTGGGTGCCTACAATCATATGCATACATCCACACAGATCCACACATATGGATGTAATTGAAACAAATTTTTAAAAAAAGAATAGAATGGTGAAAAACTTGGATGGTTCTTCACAACACAGCTTGCTGGCCCAACATAAACTCATGACTCAGTAAATCTACAAAAGGCAGAACTACCAATCCTAACACATTGCCCAAGAGACTGAGACAGTAAGCACAGAGATTGCAATCACTATACAGAACCAAAAGAACAAATAAGGCTCCTAAACAATCTAAGACTAAAAAATCAATGGGGAGAGGGGTATAGAGAGATGACTCAATGATTAAGAGCTGGCTGCTCTTCCAGAGGACCAGAGTTCAGTTCCCAGGACCCATGTGATAGATCACCACCATCTGTAGTTCCAGTACTACCACCATCTTCTGGGCCCTGAAGGCAACAGGCGTAAACATGGTACACAGATATACATGCAAGCAAAACACTCATGCATATATTTTATAAAAGAGTTTAAAGTTAACAACCACCTACAGACTTCTCACAGCTACCTATTTCCAGCCTAGAAATGAGCACAACTAAAATACATGAACAACTGTTGGATGAAAAGTTTTGCAAGTAATGAAATAAAGTTGACAAAACTATATGAGCAGAATGCAGTAACACACACCTATAGCTTAACAACCCAAAAGAAAAAGGCAGGGGGAATCAATCAAACTCAGAAATGAGATTCCCATCTCAAATAGATGGATGGATGGATGGATGGATGGATGGATGGATGGATGGATGGATGAATAGATGACTGGATGGATGACTGGATGGATAATTGGATGGATAATTGGATGGATGGGTGATGGATGGATGGATGGATGGATGGATGGATGGATGAATGGATGGATACATAGATGCATGGATGGAAGCATGGGTGGATGCATGGATGGACACATGGATGAAAAGCTATGGGGCTATAGGACAATTGACAAAGTAAAGTCTAGATTCTGAGATTTTGTGATATAAACTTCAGAAGAGATGTCTTATTTCAGAGTTTTCCATGTGAATAAATTAGACACATCAATACTACTTTCTTACCACCCATGATGGGGATCGTGGAATGGTCTGGGTTGGTTTTTTTTTTTTTCAGCCTCTTTCAGGAGACCAATTGAATATCTTGGGTTTCTCTTATACTCTTTAGATTTCATTTGAAATAGATCTATAAGAATCTGCATCCCTAGTATTAAGAGTGGGAAGGCTGTTAATAGCTTGTACGAATTGTAGTCATTAAAAACCATTATTTCTCTTGGCACATTTGTAAGTGTTCTGACTTAGCATTAGGTACCTGAGACAACCTCAAAGCTAAACAGGGAGCAGGCAGTTGTCCCCCAATCGCTCAATTTTTCTAATGGCCAGTAAGCTTTGCAAATCAGACTGACATTGGGTTAGTGGATTTTTTTTTAATCTCCTAGATGATCTAAACTAGAAAGATGGTTCAGGAGCAAGCCAATACTGAATTAATTTCCTTTACAGTGTGCATTTCATGTCTCTGGCCATTCTTGATTTTCAATAAATGTAACCTTACTTTAACTAGAGAATCAACTTCCCATCCCCGAACCTAACCTCAGCAAGCCTTAAGCACATGTTCAAACCTGAACAAAAAAAAAGAGAGAGAGAGAGAGAGAATGGAAGAGACTAATCAAACCAATGGATGTCAGCAACTCAAGTTACTCACTGACCTCCAGATTCCCAAATCCTGAAGTTAAAAAACCGTGGTTTCTATCCTCCTTGAACTTACATTCCAGCACACATCAGTGTGCTAATCTGCAGCTATAGCCAGGACAACCCCACCTTCATTTAAACACAGATAAAAAGACAAAATAAATAAAATTAAAAGAAAAAAAGAAAGGAAAGGAAATTAGATACCTTATTTTTGAAAGAGAGGCACCTTAGCCACATATTGAATAAGGAGTTGGACTTTTCCTTTTTAGGTAGCGTTCAGGATGACATTGCACCATGTTACTTTGCCTTCCATCTCTCCTACCAAAAAATAACTAGTTCCGCCAGGACCCACTGTCCTTTTGGTGATACAATTTCACGATCTGAAATAGTCAGCTACTCCAAGGAGGTTTTCATTGTTAACCCAAGCATCTTAGACAAATGCTTTGCTAAACACAAGAATCTCATTAAGCATGTGCAGAAATACAGATTCCCCGAGCCTTTCTCTGGTGACACAGTCCACTGTCTAGATGAAGATTCTGAAACACTTTTAACAAACCTACCAGAGCATTCCATTTGTGGGGCCAGCCTTACACACCATATTTCATTTACTGCATGAAACAGTTCTGTTTTGTAGACATTCAAGTGCAAGAAAAGTAACTAAGTTGCCTGCACTTACCAAGTGAAATCTAAAATGGTAGCATCTTGCACCTGGTGAAATTCCCAAACACAAACTACAAAGACAGCCTAAAATTTTCAAATCAAATATCAAAGCCCATTGCACTCAAAATTACTAAGACTTAAGGAGAAAAAGAGGGAAGGGATAGGTTCACAGGAAGGGAAAGTATGCAACAAAGTCAAAAGGGAACCCAAAGCTGATTTTGCCAAACATCTAAGTTTTACCTAGAACCACTGATGGGAAAGCCAGCAGAAGTTTATCAGCTCAAACAAGGTGGTACAATTTCTATAAATGTGTTTGGGGGCAGGTTAGTCTTACATGCAATTAATTGCAAAGACAGTTTTTAAAGGCAGCTTCCTCTTGCCTTTCCAAATTAATGAGTCAGAAAAGCACTGCTCTCAATCGTATCTTTAGAAGTGAGCAAACCCCCTCCTGGGCTCCCATCAAACAGAGCACAAGGACCTTCAGCTAAATACTGCAACATCCTCCGTTTCAGAAAGTTGTCTCCAAGCTGTAAAAACCCATGCACAGATTCTTTTCTGGAATCCCATTTGGTTTCTGATGAGCAAGGAGGTGGAGAAAAAGATAAAGATTTATTATGTGGGTGAAAGTGTTTTACAACACTGCATTAACTCATTTGAAATATATATTGTTCTTTGAATGAAAAAAAAATGTTCTTTTTATTGATGACTAAAAACTTATGCAACAAAGAGGTAAAGTCAAAACAAAATGAAACAAATGAAACCTGGATGTATTGTTTGCAAGGATGCTGTTCTTACCAAAAGTTTTTTCTGACCAGTATTACCCTAGGGTGGTTTTGTGTGTGTGTGAGTGTGTGTGTGTGTGTGTGTGTGTGTGTGTGTGTATGTGTGTGTGTGTAACCTATTATTAGAGAAAAATTAATATTGAGCTGCTTTTTGTTTTATATATAAAATCTCATCTATGAATAGACCAAGCCTAGTGGGCTCAAGCTATCCCAAAATTAAACTTCAAGGCCAGCGTAGCTACCTGGGGGTTTGCATTCTGCAAAGCCTTGCCTTTTAAATGAACCGACAAGGGCCTACCTGTGCTTGTTACATGTCCCTTGGATAATTAATGCTGGTAATAACACCTAAGCGTTAGCACACAAAGCACCTGGAATGTGACTCGCTGTACACATTCTAATCACACCTGCCACCGAACTCTCCAAATGACCTTCTTCAAAACAATGACTGTCTTTGAAACCACAGAAAGCCAACTGAGGAGGAAGCAGGTCCCCAGCAATTGGCTGTGGCTGAGTGGTTCATAAAGCCAGAGTGGCACCAAGCGGCCGCAAGTGGAATTAGGCTGTCACTGTGTATTCACATCCGCTGTTTCTGCCTGGCTGTTTCCAGGCAGCAGAGATGGCAGCCCAGTTCCATTGAGCAGGATACCACGCCCAGGGGCGAGGGGTAATAGATGCCTCCTCATGTCTTAAATACAATTTTTTAAATCTTGTAAGCCTGAAATTCTTTAAAATGGTAAAAAGGTCTATATTTTAACCAACACCAGAGAGACAAGGTGGGAAGGGAAACCTCATTTTTCCCATTTTTGTTCACAGTACTTGCATAGAATTTTCTTTTTTAAATTAAGGTTTGTGTCATTGTGTACATACACACATACAAACACACACAAAAGCTACGACACATTGTCTCTATATTATATATTAGAAAGGAAGGTTAAGTGGGAAGATGATAGGAAACCTGTCTGTCCCCAGGTATGGTTTCTATGACTTCACATCCTCTGTTTAACTGCTGAGCCAATACCTCCTGCTGTCTCTTAGCTCTTTACTGCTCCAAACATTTTGCTTATCTCTTACATACACCTATCTTATATATGGTGTCCCCTAGACTGCTCCCCCTTCTACATATTCTGATTTCTCTCTTTTTAAAAAATAATTTTCCTTATTTTTTTCTTTCTACCTCCCCCCTAATGGCTCAGACTCAAATAACTTGGGTAGCTTCAAAGACCAGTATCAGAAATGGCTTCTCCCTCCTGTGGCTTCCTATAATTATAGACATATCATTTTCCCACAATGCTTCAGCATCGTTAATCACTTCAAATACAGAAAAAGCCAGGCAAGCTTTCCTGTGAACAGAGAGCTCCAGGTCCCATTTCAATTTGTGATTATATCAATAATCGGGAGACTGTCTTCTGTGAACTAACCCATTTCTAGAGGAACCAGAAGGATGCTGTTCAAATCTTATAGGCATACCCTTGCTGACACAGAGAATATCTGCTGTACAATAGGAAATTCCACATGACATTTGTCAGCTGCTTTGTCCTGCATTTCTAAGTGGCAAAAAAGGCAATTTTGTCTTCCCTGTCAGGACATTCATAGGGAGAACTGTGAGAGACACTATCATTAAAAGCATGAATTATTTGTAGATCTGCCTTGCACACAGCAGAGGCAAGTATGAATCTAAACTGCTTATAGATCAAAACAGAACAACAAATTAATCCTGCCGTACTTTTCTAAAATACTCTAGTGTAATTTTCCTGCTGCGGCCCCTATACCCTGAGACCACAGGCAAATCTTGCAGCAATTTCACAGATAATCTTATGGCAGATTGGAAAGATTAGAGGAAGCAAAATTTCTAAAGAAATCATTTCATACAGAGGCGAGAGGCAAAGCTTATCATAAACATTTTCATTTGTATTGATTATTTCTCATGAATACAGCTTTAATCAGAGGATCCCCAAGCATAGAACAGTAATCACACAATGCCCAAAGAGGAAAATACCTCCAGATTGCAACTGAAGACAACTAAAGAAGAGGAACATGCAAGTAGCTCTGGTCCGGCAGTAGAATCGCAAGACTTCAAGAGACTGCATCTTAATACCAAGAACTTACAAAAATACGTTCTCTGATTTGCTGAAGTATATGTTCATTAAGCACACATGAATGGTAAACAATCCTCATGATGACAAAAAAAAAAAGTCTCTTCATGAGGCTACACTGAAGTAGGACTGTGGAATTATGCTGTGTTAGAATAATAAACAAATTAAGAGAATATCCTCTCAGGTAAAGACAAGTGTTGTCAAGCCACAACATAAATCTACTGAAGACCTATATGCTGATGATAGATACCTTAGACATGATGCTGTCTGGGGTAAGTGAGTGAAGACCAGAAGAAAGCAAAAGATGCAAGCCTAAGTGTATCCACAGGAACAATGTCCACAGCAGGTAGAGCTGAGCTTCAAGGTCTTCAGAGAGGGAAGTGGTCAGTTTACCCAACAAATAGCAGGAAGGTCATTGGGGCTGGAAGGTTCTAGGCAAGAGGAGGAATAGCAGCTTAGCTCATAGAGAAAATTCCTAACCACATGCTGTATAGACTGACAGGCCATGCTAGAAACTACAGATTCATTTTAAATGTAATTGGAAAGCATTGGAAGGAGATGAGAGAAAGGCAAATGGTCTTATTTATGTGTTTGAATGGTTGTTGTCACCGCTGCTGCTGCTGTTGTTTGATTGGGAGACTGACTGTAGAAGAGGTAGAACAAGGCAAGCTGTGTATGGCATTAAAATTATACTCCAGAAAAAAAGGAGAAAGACAATTTGAATAGGGAAATACTTGTGGAGAAATGGGGAAAATTATCTTTATGAGAAGTTCATTATCTGAAATTCCTACAGTGCTTAGTTTCTCCGTAAAAATGAGGAAAATAATCAAGAGGCAAAAAAAAAAATGTGTTCAAGTTTTTTAGGACTAAGCACAGTTGTACAAAAGTCAAGACGATTGCACCATTCCTTGATCTCCTGTCACATCAACCCAATACAGTGGCAGGACACCACAAAATCTTTGCCAATGGTGCTCAAATTAGAATAATGTAAAAGTAAGTAGAAAAGAAAATGTGAAAATTTTGCCTACTGTAGTTCAGGGAGAAAGCAAATTGTTCGTCACTGGCTTGATGGATTAGTCATACTGAGGTAGAATTCCTATCATTACTGACTTTATTTAATTACACCTGTAGCTGCCAAACTCAGCTGTATTGAGTCATAATGTTTTTCCTACAAAGATGGTTGTTATCCAACTGATCTACCATATTTTAACACCTTGCACTTTAATTTGCCTCTTACTGAAATCACTGGGGTTATGTTGCATTTTCAAGGGCTCCCAGCTGGCCCTATCTGTAGTCAGGGTCCAAATGAGGAAGCCATTTGCCAATGATGCCCTTTTATCTATTAAACCACAGCATGGAACATGTCACAACAGCTGAATGAAAACTAAAACCATAAACCCTCAGGCATCTGTGGAATCGTGATCCAAATCCTGGGAGTATATTAAGTTTTAGAACAGTTTACTTTGTTGTGGTTTTTATTCAGTTATTTACTGTAGGTATATTGCCTCAGTGAATTTATTTTAAGAATCTGTTCATAGACTCATGTTTGTGCCTACCAATGATGAACTATCTTTCAGGAGCATGTTGGGATTGGAGAAAATGAAGCTATTCAATCATTCATCCAGCTAAATATTCATTATTATTATGGTCTTATGCAAAGGGCACTATGTACTGGAAATATAATGATGGACAAACAGAAAAATCACCGAAAGATGACTACAATACAGAAATCTGAATGAAGATATTGGACTCATTCATTTTATCAGCTAATGCTTAGTGAGTGCCTATGAGGTGTGAAATACTATGCAAGATGCTACGAGTGTGATAGCAAACAAAACAGACAAGGGGCCTTGCTTACTTGAGCTCTAGTTTGCTGTGAAAGGAGTCACAGATCACCACACATACTCAAAGGAACAGTGTGTTTATATGTAATTCATAGGAAGTTTTTATTCTATTAACAAAGGCTCCAGAGGTTAAGGAAATATGACAGAAAGAAGTTAAGCTTTGAGGTGAGAATTGAAGGATGGGTAGCACCTCAGCAAAAATGAAGGCAGGTTAGCTCAAAGGTTTAGCGCAAAGAAAGTCCATGATCAGGTAAGCATTTCAGGCTGTGACTCCCATATAAGCCAATAGAATGGAGATGCCCCAATCACTGGGGACACCATCAATTCCACTTGAGGAAAAGGAGCATTAGCCCATTGTGAAATATAAATCATGACTATAGAAAGCCTATTCCCGCTTTTCTTAGATTCTAGGAGCATATCCAGTCCCTTCTATTTTGACAAAGTAAAAAAAAAAAAGAACAAGGGCCATGATAAGCACATCACCTTTGGCATTTCACAGTGGCTAGAATTAACTGCCATGGGATAATAGCATCAAATTTTGAATTTGTAACTAATGTTAGCTTCACATCAGTTATGTAAATAGAGATTTAAATATATGTAGATTTATAACAGGATCCTTGAGTGTAATGTATTTTCTTAAACTTCCAAAGGAATTTGTAGCATAAAATCAAAATGAGAAAAAGGCAAACAATGGCCATCCAAAGGGGTTTTATATAAACGCGGCAATGAAGCGTGTTCCAATAGCAATAATAGCATAAACCCACTGATTTCTTTCACAGAGCTCATTTTACTGAGCTTTTGCATGTATCAGAAGGCAACAGCAGCTGGCAATCTGGAGCCACAAAGACTTCATCTCACTTTGCATATGCAGGCTGCATGCTATGGCATTAACAACTTTTATATTGTTCTACTGCAACCATTGAGCTGTTGCATTTGGCTATGATGTATATTTTTTAATTTAAATAAAATACATTTAATATTGATTTCTATTCATCAATATTCAGTCTGCCATCCAAACAACAAAATCTACTGATGATGAAAGCTCCCTTTCCAGAGTTGACAAAGACATCTTCTCTGATTCTGGGTTTCGTTTATTCTTTGTACACATTTCCCATCCCAGAATGCCACAGCTCTCTCCAGTCCAATCAATAACTATTGATAATTTTAACATAAAATATTGTTCTCTAGATACTAACCAAGCATATTATAAAATGTGCCTTTCCAGATTCAATAAAGATATACAATTAATTCATTAGATAGATGCCCAATAAATCAGTAATGTATTGATGTATTACCAAAGTAACGAATTTGCTAAGACATAATGCACTTTGGGTTAATGAACACACTGAGCATAATCAAAGGAGTTCAGAAGAGGTGTAAACTAAAAATGTTTTCAATGTCTCTAGACATTGAAATGTTTCTAGAGAAACAATGTAGCAGATAAAAGCTCTTGCCATGCAAACCTCATGACTTGATTTCTATCCATAGAATCCATGTTGGAAGGAGAGAACTAACCCTCAAGGTTGTTATATCCCCGCCACACCCATGCAATGGTACCTCTTTTCCCATACTCCCACATACACACATGTACACACACACACCAATATTAAATAAAATTTAAAAGATCATAGCCCTGGGAAGGAGAAAGAAGTTTTGATGGCATCATCAAAATACCTGCATAATAATTGTTCATATAACTCTATATAATCTCATCGCAGAGAAAACAAAATGTGAGATCTCTGGTTGCCACCACTGTCCACAAGTTGCTGGATAGCTTTATTTATTTGAAGTGGTCATATTCCATACCATCACTAAATTGAGAAACACGATTAGAACAATGTTATTGGAATCAAATATTTCCCCCACTAGAGAGTCAAAAACAATCTTTGATCTAACTTTGATCTAAGTACAAGAAATGATGCAGGAACTCTAACCTACAGCTGTAGTTCTTTCTGAGTGTTACACAAGTCAGGATTTTTATGAGCATGCAGAAAAGTCAGATCTTATAGGATAGAGAAAGAAGAAACACTAGCTTTAAAATGAACTCACAAAAAATTTATAATTTCCTGACAGATCTTTTCCTGTCATCTTCAAAGACCCTCAGAGAAAGTTTTATTTTCATCATTTTTAAGCAAAAAAAAAAAAAAAAAAAAAAAAAAAAAAAAAAGTCCTTAATCATTATCAAAAGAATTTAAATTTGAGATACCCATCTGTTGCAATTTTTAGAGGCTCCAAACACCCTCACAGAGAGGAAAACCTTGGTTTTGAACTTCAGTGATTAAACAGTGGTCTCCATTGTGCAATCTGCTTATACTGCTGTTAGGTAGCAAGCAGTTTAATGCCAACCTTCAGTCAAGAGCCTCTTGTCCTACAAGACACTCATTATTCAAGAAAAAACAATCTACATTTTAAAAATGAAAGAATCTGTGCTCATACGAGTGTTGTATGTTGTATTTTTTTTTTAATCTCCAATTCAGAGACCTTGCAATCACCAGAATTGTAATGTATTTTTTTCCTCCGAAATAATAAAGAAACCACTTAATTATCATCTCATGGTCATCCTTCTGCCTATGTGCAGATTGCAAAGTCCAATAACAATTTGAATGAAAGCATTCCTTCATGGCCACAACCTTTCATACCTGAACTACCGCTATCAGAAGATGATTATATGCTCAAAACCAGAATGTCACCACGCAAGGCCAAAGTCAGCAACTAAATGCTTGAATTCTTTCCCAAGTACTGTGCTAACACAATGCACGGTGAAGAACTCTGAAGGGAGAAACAGCTTACAGATGGACAATTTTTAAATGCCCAGTAATGCTTTGAAAGATAATCTTTAAATAAACATGACAATGAGATCTAGGCAATAGGCTGATTTTTTTTTTCCAACATGTTAACTCTTTCGCGATCTGAATTAAAAATAATTATTTAAAGTGTAACAAAAACTAATATTTTACAGTAATGTTCACCAAAGTAATTGAGACAGGGAACGAATGGGAGGAAAGTCTAGGAAAAAGATAGAACCCTACCACATCAATTTGCTATAAACGACAGCATATGTTGTGTTTTATTTTGAATTCTCTGATAAATGAATGTTTATCCTGGGATCAATGGATCTGGGTGAATGGCAGATTGCAGTAGCAATTGCTTTCTTACCGAGAGAATTATCTTAAATCAGATCTTCTTTGTTTGATGAAACCTAAATTGCAGGGGGAATATTTAAACATCTAAGGAGAAAATCCATAGATAAGCTAACACATGGCTCTGGGATGCATTTAGCAGAACTAATTGTCTCTATTATTCTTTTATTCTGAAAGCCACAGATAGAATATATAAGTCAAATAACAAAATATCTATCATTCTACCTTCTTGATCAAGGACTGTAGGCCACCAAAGTGGTATATTTACTTCAAGGGAAATGGGAGGACTGGAGCAAATGAGACAAATCACATCTTGAGGCAAGCCCAGCTAAATAACAAGACTAAGAGTTAAGACACACTCCTCGTTCTGTATCATTATTTGTAAGGCCGTCAGAATGTTGGTAGCCATCTCTCCTGTGTACTTTTGATGGTCACAAGTACACTTAAGGCTCAAAAATAGAAGGGTTCCAATCTGTAAATGAACACACACCTGTGCCCTGAGAAACTAGTGGATATAGCAACCATGGTTAAGATGTGTCCCTCAGATGAGACAACACACATTTGAATCCCAAGTTAACCAAACACTGGATATGGAATCCAAAGGAAAGGCATATTTAACTTGGTAGCTGGAAAAATAAATTTTAAAACGTGTGAAGTATTCAAATGCTGTCTCCTCACCACTTTCTTGTCTGCCATACCCTACTCGTTGCCATGGGTCATCAACAGCTCTAAGTACAATGTCACCACACCCCCAAGCCTTTATGCATGGTCCCCACTGTCCCGGCTACATCCAGACACTGAAGAGTGTGGTCTGAGACAGTCCTTTCTTTTCATTCTTAGATCTTCACTCTTTGTTCTCGCTCAGTTTGTATACTCTTTGAATCACCTTGAAGAGACTTTATGCAAATAGAAGGCAGAGCCACTCTAAAACAAACTACATTCAGCAAGACGTACCCTCCCCACCATGATTTTTAAATTTCGGTAACAGACAAACGTTTTTCAGGCTCTGAGGCGCAAAGAAAGGAAAAATGAAAGCCCAGGGCTCACTAGAATCCATTCGGAAGCCCATTCTCCAATTAAGTAGTGCCCCTGGAGGTTCGCTCGGGTCAGATGCAGGAATCAGAGGGTGACTTGCATTTTGAAGAAGCTGGCTTAGAGCCCCGGGCCTGAGATCTTCTTCTTCCTTTAAAAGACTTATTTAAAATAAATAGCCAAGGCTTTGTTTCTTTGCCACAGCCTTGCCTGTTATGAGCTGAGGTCAGGACAAATAGCCCCTGTCCCCTACACACAGCTGAGAGTGAAATGGCTCCATTGAGGAATCAGTAAATCACACAATCCTCCCAGGGAAGAACAAATGGAGTTTGCAGTGCGCCACCGGCTCAAACAGGTATCAACAGGGCTTGGGCTGCAGCCTGTTATGTTTCAGCTTTGCCCCAGGTCTTTGCAAATGCCCTTTGAAGGGATCACTCCGACTCTCCAGTATCAGCTGCACCCAAGTAGAGAGACTCATTGCCATCTCACTGCAGATCCGCCAGGCTGTCGCAAAGACAAAGACTGACAAACTGCACTCCTTCCATTAATTTTCAAGTAGGTTTTTAAATCGCAGGCCTCTGATGAAGTATTTTGAGTAGTGCTGTGTATGTCAAGGACACATTTTAAATATCTCACTCAAAAAATTTTTTAAAAATCTTCCTCATTCAAAATTGTCACAGCTTGACAGCTTAGCTCTGTTTTGAGTGTATTATTTTACAATGTACTACAAACTGATTGAGGAGCTGACATATCTGACTCCACCCAAACAAGAATCTTTAAATCTATCTGATTGAAAAGAATATTTAATGAAAATGAATATACAGATGTCCCATGAAGCACTCTACTAGGAAAAAATGTCAAATTACACAATTGACATTTTTGATGAAAGTACACCTCTACCACTGTCCCTTCAAAGAAAGCCACAGTCTTCTTAAGACAAAATGTGACAGTTATTAGAAACCAGTTTGATTGAATCGTCATTTAACTTGTCTAGAGAAAAGTGCAGGATTTTATTTCCTACACACACACACACACACACACACACAAACACACACCTTAACATAGAGTTTAATATAATTAATATCCCACTGAGCCATTCTTTGAATCCAGTGACTGATTCTTTCTTATACAAATGTCTCATAAAAGGAATAAGACAAAAATAGGAATACTCCAATTCTCTAACTTAGGCTAGAAATTTAACCTTAAGATTTAACACAAAAGAAGAAGGAAAAGGAGGAGGAGGGAGAAGAGGAAGAGGAGGAAGAGGAGGAGGAGGAGGAGGAGGAGGAGGAGGGAGAAGAGAGCAGGAGATGGAAATGAGGAGGAAAAAAATGAGAAAGGAGGGGAAGGAAGAAGATAGAAAGAGGAGGTGGAAAGAGAGGAGTGAAAAGGTGGAGAAGGAAATTGTAGATAATCACATCAAAGGAGTTAAACACTAGAGAGGCCCTATAGGTTGTTTTCCACAACCTGAGGGCAAGGCCTCATTGCTGAAGAAAGCACTTACACAACTCATTGAACATGGAGAAGTCAAGCTCACTTCTACATACAGCCTTCTTCCCTACTTTCTTATGTCTTTGGTGTAGGAAGATATCAAAGAAGAAACATAAATACCAATCCAGCTACAAACCCTTTGATCTGAAATGATGCCCTGCATATAAGATGTGCTAGGGCAATGGTGCCAGTACCAGCCAATACCTGATTCGATTTAAGGTTCATTCCACTAGATTGAACCTACACCCAATACTATGTGGATGACCAAGAACCTGAGACTAGATAGACAAGGAACCTGGAATAAACTCAAACACCTCTGTTCTACTAAAAGAACATAGCAATAAAATGACCCCTGATGACATTCTGCTATATTCATAGGACAGTGTCTTGTTCATCCATCATCAGAGACGCTTCCTTCTGCAACAGAAGGGAATAAATATAAAGGTCCTCAGCCAGACAATATGAAGCGAGTAAGAGACTGTGGAAAACTCAGCCCTAAAAGAAATGACTACATCAAATTCCACCTCAAAAGCTCAGGGAACATTGGGAGAGGAAACAAATAGCGTATTAAAGCCAGAGGGGATGGAATACACCAGGAAATGAAGCCTTCCTAATCAATAGGATTTATAGAGACTGAGGCAGTGTGTACAGGACCTACACAGGTCTATACCACATGAGGTCCTAGACCTGAAAGAAGTGGACACGTGCTCCCATTACTAATCCAGAAGCTATCTCTGAATGATAACAACTTGCTAATGAAATTTTAGTTTTCTCCAAAGGAGTCTCACTGGGGAAATAAACTGCTCTAAAGTGTAGACTGCATGCCCAGTAGTATATGGTCAACACAAAACAAACTCAGTGGCACCTTTGCATGTTCCATGTCTTATGATGTCATATGGACACTTTTTAAAATCATATTTATTTTGTTTTATTTATATCTTTCTTTTGTTTTTACCTTACAATTCCATTACATATATTCTACAGCTTCTAATTTACTGTTTTTGTGGAATTCCTGAGTGTGCAAACAAGTGGGTGGGTCTATATCTGTTTCTTGTGCCTTTACTTGGGATCTTTTCTTTTTGTCCATTTGTTTTGTACTATTCTGGAGGGTTACATTTTGTTCTGTTTTATTATATTACATTTTCTTTTACTATTATTCCTTAGAATCCTATTTGTTTTCTGATGAGAGACAGAGATGGGTTAGATCTGGTGGGAGGGGAAGTGGGAAGGAGCTAGAATCAGTAGACAGAGGGTAAATCATGATTCAGAATATGTTATGTGAAGATGAAACCCTATTTTCAAGAAAAGGAAATTTAAAAAAGATTCTACATGTAGGAAATATCCTATGCATATCTCATCACCCTGACAAGTTAACCTATAAAACCCCACTGATTGCAGAATGGAAGGTTTCTATAGAAAGAGTCATATGGTTGTGTATAAAAAAAAATGTTTCGCCATAACTTCATTTCATTCCCTGTATCTTTTTTCTACATTAAGTCTACAGCACTAAGAAAAAAAATGAGGATCAGGGACGTGGCTGTGAGGATATGTCTTCTGTAATGCCAGAAGCCATAGCCATAGAGTTTCTACCTACATGATTGTCCAAATGTGAGCTGAACAAGGATGATAGAAATAGACATGTAAGACACACAAGGAACATATGTGCGGAACAGCTCACGTGTAGGAATATATATGCATACACATATATGCATGCAGTAAAAATTAGAGAGTAAAATGGCCATGAATTTTTAGAGGGGTATATGGGAAGGTTTGGAGGAAGAAAGGAGAAAGGAAGATGTTCTATAATATCAAAAAGTAAATTAAAAAATAATTAGAGAGAGAGAGAAACAGAGAGAGAAGAGGAAGAGAGAGGAAGGGAGAGAGAGAAGGACGGAGGGAGGGAGGGAGGGAAGAAAAGAAGGAGGGAGAAAAGGAGGGAGAGAAGGAGGGAGGGAGAGGAACAAAGGAAGGGAGGAAGGGAAGGAGGGAGGGAGGGAACATGGTACAACATGAGGCAGAAGGGGAAGGACTTCTGACACAGAGGAAGATGAAGTTGTGTGCTGTCTAGAGCTGGAAAGAAGTTAAAGATTGAAAGAAAGAGCAGTGCCAGGGCATCCTAAGACTTTTCAACTTCCATGAAGTTAAATAACACAGTCCCAACACTGAAACCCAGTGTAGACAATCCCTTACTAAGGCTTTCTTTACACATGATTGCAGATCCTATCAAGTTGATCATTACAACTAACCATCATACCCTCTCTCCTGGGAGTAACTGAAGGAGCAGAGAGCATCTTAAGGGAGATGCTGTACTCCACGTGCCACAAAAACAACAAAGCCACATCATAGTCTCTGAACCAGGCAGACGTACACACCAGGCCCTTTTGTGAGCTTTCCAGAAGCCTCTTCTCCTCTGAGTCTCTCTGGGAACAGCTCCAATGATATGAATATGATGTCTCCTTTATCTAGTTCTCCAGTGTCCCATTCTATACAGATTTTCACCACTGGAAGTTCTTAATTGGAGCCTGAAATAGTTCTAACTGAAGCTCTCTCGTGACACAACACTCATACATTATCTCCTTGGCCACTAGTGAATGTGTAATTCTCTAAATTGAGTTTCCCAGCCATGTTGTCCATCTTTATTAAGACTTCTTTGACACACACTGATATGAGTGAGGCCCCATAAACCATGGGGACTCCAGATGTAGTCTCTCCTGGCAGTTCTTTTGGAGGCCCCAATGTTGAACCAGGCCTTGTATAAAGAACCCTCCATCCCCTTTTTTTGTTTATGGGAAAAGAGAGAAATTAGACAAAGATGCTACAATGAAAATAGGGAAAAGAAAATGTTCCTCATGTTGAACCTTATAATCACAATGTCCTATGACTCATTTAATGAAAAATTGCTACAACCATTCAAGGTAGGACTATTGATGGAACAGAACACTTAGAAGTCACCATAAAGAGAACTGCCTCCATATCTCTCTCTCCTCCATCTCTGATTCTGTCTCTCTCTGTGTGTCTCTCTGTCTCTCTATCTCTCTGTCTCTCTGTATCTATCTCTCTATCTCTCTCTCTCTCTCTCTCACACACACACACACACAGAATATTGTGCTTATTGACAAGAGGAACATGGAATAGATAGACAGCTTAATAGAAATACCACATATTATCCATAACCAGTTCCCAAGACAAGAACTATAATTGCTGTGATTTCATGATTATTTCTTTTTTATTTTGTTATGATATATCTCTATGCGTGTCTTTATTTCTTATTATTTTACAAAATAACACTGATATGCTGAAATTGTATTACAGATTTTTTAAATTTCATTAACTTTATACAACGATATTTAAGCTATAGAAGTCCTAGAGAAGGGCTGGGGATATGGTTCAGTCTACAAAGTACTGTGTAAGCTTCGTGATTGTATGCATGAAGTTCTGAGTTTGGATCCCCAGAACCCACTTTAAAAGCCAGGTTCAGCATTGATCTCAGTGTTGTGGACTCAAAGACAAAAGGATACCAGGTTGGAGTAAGGGAGCTAGCTAATAGGTGACTTCCAGGTTCACCTAGAAATCCTATCAAACAAAATACAGTGGAATAGAAAAAAGAAGACACCCAATGTCAAACATTGGCCTCTATTAACACATACATGTGTATGTGCACTCATACATAAATATGCACACACATGCACATAAAACAAATATTGGGCTGTAAAGCTGACTCACAAGTCAAAGCTCCTGCTGTTCTTTCAGAAAACTAGAGTTTGGTTTCCAGTACATGACATACAGCAGTTCAAAACCATCTGTCACTCAAGTTCCAGGGAATCCAGAACTCTCTTCAGGCCTTCATTGCCCTCATGTATTCATACTGTATTTAGATTTTCTCAGTCTCTCTCTGTCTCTCTGTCTCTGTCTCTCTCCTCCTCTCTCTCTCACTTTCTCTCTCTCTTTCTCTCTCTCTCTCTCTCTCTCTCTCTCTCTCTCTCTCTCTCTCTCTCTATCTCTCTCTCACACACACACACACACACACACACACACACCCTGAATTCAATTACTTTGGAAAACTGGTCATAAATTTAGAATAATTTTCTCCAAAGAAAATCTGTTCATAAAATTTGCTCCTGTCTGTATTCTGACCCCATTCACAATCTTGTCTTGACTGATGGATTCATCTTCCCTTAAGTATGCTGCATTTTAATTTGACACTTTACTTGGTTGAATAGCACCTGTTCTATTGTTTTACCTGAGAGATTTTTACTATATGCACTGATAGGGGCAACGGAGAAAAGACAAGACTCTGGAAGAGGATACCTTGGAAAGAAAAGAACTCAAACTCAGTGCCAATGACTTGGACTTCAGGGAGTTACAGGTGTCAGTCAGCCTGTAAGAATCACATCGTCAAATTACAAATTCTAGAGATCCTCTCAGTGTAAAAGGGAGCCTTAAAAGAGAGGGTCACTCTCAACTGTCTGGTTTTTGTCCACAAAACATGTTTGTAAACAGAGGAGCCCCTGATCACATGAGGAGAAAGTTCACTTGTTTATTTTATTTTATTCCACCAGAAGGAATAGGTAAAAAGAAAATACTTGAAAGAAATATTAAATTAATTTTAGAAAAAAAAGTTACATGTTTGCTCACATTATGATCTGAGCCATGGTGGAAATTTTGACTCTTCTGGTGTGACTTTGTATACAGCATTTTGAATAATTCTATAGCTGTCTATAGCTATCTCTAACTGTAGACTGATGTTCCTTGGCCATAAAAAAACATACCATGATAAAAATCAAGGATACATAAATCCTGGATGCTGACAGAATATGGGAAAGTACATTGTCACTCAGAGGTGACATAAGTATCAGGTAGAATTAGAGTGACCCACTGACCAAAACCAGTGCCTTCCCACTGGCCTCCCCTGGGGTCATCTGTAAATGTTCAAGTTCTTGGAGAGAACAAAATAGGAGGAAATGTCAGAATGCCAATGTAATTATAACTGTATTTTTATTGTAGTACACAAGCAAATCACATGCATAAGTGCAGTACTTATAAAATATTCATTTCATAATCTTAAGAGAGGGAGGTCATAAACTTCATCTATTTTTTGATATTAATAGTTGCGTGTGATGATAGGTACTGGAAATTGACATTTGAAACATGCTGTCCTTTGAGCAATGAAAATTAACAATGGAGTATAGCAGTTAGAAGCCTATATTCTAAAGGTTTGTAATAAACCACTTATTACTAATATGACTTTAGAAAAAAAATATGCAACCTTTCCCCATCACATTTCATTATATGTAAAAAGAGGATAACAGTAGTGATCTCGTACAGGGTGTTATTAGAATTAATGAAGAGGCAAGGAAACTATCAAGCTGTTAGAATAATGTCTTGCATGTGGCAAGCTCTCCATAATGATATCTTAAATATAAACAAAGTAAAAATACACATCAACATCATAATAAATAGTGCAAACTGTGTGCTTTTGTTATTTAGAATATTATATATGCGTATATATGGATATGCATATAACACACACAAATACATATGCATATTCACTCTCAAGAGCTTTGAGAAACTATGCATTTCATTTGGGTTTTTTCCTTCTAAGCCTGTTATTCTTATTTTCTTTATAATATACAAGGAGGAGATAAAATTTTTAAATATTATTTTAAATTGGTTAAATCAAGTGATCGTTAAAAACTGCAATTAAATTGAGGTTCTAGTGCTTGTTAAGCATCTGTAACTAGCATTGTAACCAAAGAAATGTAGGATATGGAAGATAAAATTGATAATTAAAAATAAAAAGACAGCATGGTATGTATTCACTTATAAGCAGATATTAGTCATAAAGTACAGGATAACCATGCTATAATCAACTGACCCAAAGAAACGAAATAATAAGGAGGACCCAAGGGAGGATGGTTGAATCTTTCTCAGAAGGGGAAACAAAATAGAAATCAGTTAGATAGAAGGAGGGAACTTAGTGAAAGAGGGGATGGAGACAAGGGGATGAGGTGTGATGGGGGAGACATATATAGGGAAAGCAGGGGAGAAAGAAGATAGAATGGAGGTTGGGGGTCAATCTCTAGGATATGCTACAGACCTGGGATGGGGGGAGGGCCCAGAGAGTCTATGAGGGCAAGTCTGAGACTCCTAGCAGTGTGATATAGATCCTGAAGTGGCCACTCACTGTAGGCAGGTAGGACTTCTAGTGGAGAGATACAGACAGCAAACCACCAATAAAATCTTTGACCCTAAATGGATCCTGCCTACAAGATATGCAGGGACAAAGATAAAGCAGAAACTGAGGGAATGGCCAGCCAATGACCGGCCCAAATTGAGACCCATCCCACTGGCAAGAACTAATCCCTGACACTATTAATAAAACTCTGTTATGCTTGCAGACAGAAACCTAGCATAACTGTTCTTTAAGAAATTGTACTGATCAGCCAATGAAAAGAGATGCAGAGATTCACACCCAAACATTAGATGGAGTTCGGGGAGTCTTATGGAAAAGTTGGGAGAAAGATTGAGGGACCAGAAGAGGACAGGGACTCAACAGAAAAACCAACAGTCAACTAACCTGGACCCATGGGGGATCTCAGAGACTGAACCACCAACAAAAGAGCAAGCATAACTGGATCTAGATTCCTTACACATATGTAGCAGATGACCAGCTTGTTCTTCATGTGGATCCTGCAACAAGTGGAACAGGTACTGTCCCTAAGCATGTTGCCTGCCTGCCTGTGGATCCTGCATGCCTAAATGGATCACCTTGTCTGTCTGGCCTCAAAGGGAACATATGCACTTAGTTCCATAGCAACTGGATATGCAGAGGGGGGAGTGTGCTAGTTAAAGGGGTAACACCCAGAGGGGGACTTTCCCTTCTCTAAAAGAAGGGGAAGATGGGATGGGGGAAAGACCTGTGTGAGAAGGTACTTAGAGGAGAGGAAGGGCTGATATTGAGTTGTAAAGTAAATAAATAATTTTTTTAAAAAGAAAAAACAAATATCATTATTTCATAAAGAAAATATTAAAACAAAAACCAGTATTTTGAACTTCAAACTGCCATCATTTTTCAACATCTTAAGAGTTTTTGCAAAGTGAAATTTTAGAATTCTAGGTATCATTTACAACCAGCTGATATTTAACCAGATCTGTTATCTGCCAATGGAAATTGATAAATTGGAATGATTTTTCGGATGAATGCTAAAGTAGGTATTTAAAATTCAATCTGATCAGCTTAATGGCAGGAAAATGAAGTCAAATATTATTAAAGACTTTCAGGGACATGTGGGGAGCTGACAGAAGGCAGCTATCATCCTTACAGCCATCTTGAGCCATATACCCTGACAAGAAATTTGATTACAATAGCCTGCAACAGCTGAGCACACTCTGATAACATCTTGTTTTAGATACCCAGGATCTTCCCTTGGGTGTGTGAGACTTAAAGCTGTAATTTAGAGCTGAGACTTAAGTGAGTGACTTAGAGATCAGAATTAGAGATAAGACCTAAGGGTGTGACTTAAGGGTGTGACTTAAGGGCATAGCTTAGAAGTGAGACATATAAAAGGCGAGAGGCAGACAGAAGAGTTCAGTACAACTTGGAGTAGGAATTAGGCATTGAGGAAGAAGACACTTGGACTAGAGAACTTGGAAGAAGAATTATTAGGTAGTAGGCACTTAGCACTTGGAGAAAGAACTTGGAGGCACTAGGGACTAGGAACTAGGAACTAGGGACTAGGAACTCAAGACTTGGGACTTGGAGAGAAGAAGAGAGACTGAAGAATAAATGGGATTGAATCACACTCTGTCTGCTCTCCATTCTTTGAGTCCGTCCTCACTCTCTCTCTTGCTGAACCCCAACCCGTGAACTGGAGCAGCTTGGGGCAGTGTGAGCTCTAACAACTTAGCCCCCAAGGCTTTTGGCAGTGCAGGTTCCAACATTGACAGAGTGGTCCATGACATTTTGGCCCCCAAGTGTGGGACAGCTCGGGCCGCAACAGGAACAGGTATGTCGGTAGACCCCTGTCCAAGGCCAGCCTAGGCTACACAGCAAGATGAAATAGTGAATGACTGAAAGAAAATGAATTATTTAGAAAGATTTTTTTTTGAGTTGGTGAAGAAAGAAGAATATGTCTGTATTAGCTTGTTTTCATCACTGTGACAGATCCCCTTGCCAGATCCACATACAGGAGAAAGGATACATTTTGGCTCACAGTCTCAAAGAGTCTCAGTCCATCAAAGTTGATTAGGCGTGACAGCAGAAGCCGTGGTTGAAGAGGCTTATCATATCTCAGCTGACCAAGAAGAGAGGAGAATGGAAGAAACACAAGCCAGCTATAACCTTCAAAGGACCTCCTCCAATGAACTCCACTAGGGAGACCTCACCCCCTAAACGTTCCACAGCATTTCCAAGGAGTGCTCCAGGGCTTCAAAACAGGAGCCTGTTGGGGTGGGCAGGGAGGCGCAGTCCAGAAACATACAATAAAAGTACTGTGCCTCGGTAACCAAATACATTAATTATCTGGAATATTTCATTCTCAAATAATGTGACTTTATATGAGTTTTCTACATTCTGTTTTCATTTTTGACGTATAGCATCACATTTATAGTTTCAATCTTTTGTGCTGGCAAAAAAAATCTTTTGAACACATATAATTTGACAATGTGCTTATTAACAATGAAGAAATATGTCTGCAACTGCTAATATACACAAAAATAACTACTCAAAGTCATCATCTATTTACTTAAAAGAAAGCATCTAGTTTTCTAAACAAGCTAGACCAGAAATGAGCCACGTGGCAGTAGATTTAATATAGATTTAATATAGCCACTCACCAAAAGAATTTAACAAGTGGTAAACCAAAGTGTCTCTGAACAGGTTACATTGCACACCTGGCTGTGGCGTGCTATGGTACACAAATCATTGAGTCACAGTCACAAAGCTTGCAAGCTTTGCCATCTCCCTGGTTTGATTTACACACAACTGATAGCCCACATAAATGGATCCTATCAGTATTACTGCTTTCTGCTCCTGAAAACATAGAAATGCTAAGAAAACATCTCAGATTTTTCTCTTTGCAAAAACTGGGGAGCAGTGGCCACACCTTTACTCCCAGCAGTCATGAGGCAGAGACAAGAGGATCTTTGAGTTCAAGACCAGCCTGGTCTACAGAATGAGTTCCAGGACAGCCAGAGCTACACAGAGAGACCTTGTCTTAAAAAAACAAAAAAGACAGAAGGAAAGGAAGGAAGGAAGGAAGGAAGGAAGGAGGGAGGGAGGGAGGGAGGGAGGGAGGGAGGGAGGGAGGGAGGGAGGCAGACAGGCAGGCAGGCTATAACTAGGGGGCTATAATTTTTCTTCCTGAAGAACTTAGATAAAGACTGAATGTAGTGGACATTTTGCCTCACTTATTCTTTGTCCACAAAGATCAGCATCTACCCTTTACCCTTCAGTAGGGAGTCTCTGCTCTGAGACACAGATAGGGAAGTTCTCCTATAATTAAGGTAAAGGTAATTTTAATGATAAATGCAGAAAGAATATTCAGTCTGTTCCTACCTTATATGTCACAAAATTCTCTCTCTCTCTCTCTCTCTCTCTCTCTCTCTCTCTCTCTCTCTCTCTCTCTCTGTGTGTGTGTGTGTGTGTGTGTATGTGTGTGTGTGTGTGTGTGTCTGTCTGTCTGTCTGTCTGTCTGTCTGTCTGTCTATCTGTCTGATGTCTCATTATGCAGTCCTAGCTGGCCTGGAAGTCAAAGAAATCTACCTGCTTCTGCCTCCCGAGTGCAGGAATTAAAGACTTTTACCACCACACCCAGATTACAAAAGCTTTCTTGTGCCCAGGCAATATCCAAGCATCACTTCCTGTCATCCACCTTCATGTTTATGTATGAGTCTGCCAAATGGACAGCCTTGGTAGCAAGGGTAAATAGTATTTTCTCTTCCTTCTCTTCAGCTTATGTGATACGTAGAAAAAAAATCAAAGATTAAAGTGGTACAGAATAGCTTAAGTAAGAAGATTAGACTCTAAAATCAATAAACGTTTGATTTTTCATAAAATCCTTAGCCTCGTTTCCTCCTCTGTCAAATTGGATAACAACAACACCTCCTTCTGGGACTGTATTCAGAATACTAAATGAGATCCATTTAATCAGTCAGAACTATTCTTCTTGAGGTCCTACTAGGCACATGAATGGCCCCAGATATCTAGGCTGACACAAGGAGGGAGGCTATCAGAATTTACCTGTGACAGAACTTCATTCTAATTGGGGGAAATAAACGAAAAAGCAAATATGTGCCCTTGATCACTAAGCAATGCAGAAAACCATGCTGGAGAAACACAGTCAAATGAAAATCTGTAATACCTGGCTTGAGATCCAAGTATTATTTGGGAAAACAGGGGTCAAATGCTCTCTCCTTGGAAATGATATGAAATGACAGAACAGGCATGCGCAGGCTTGGAGGAGAGAGAACTCAGGTCAGGATGGAAAATGTGTGAAAAACAAACAGTAAGTCAGTAAGTCTGGGTCTTTACATAGCAATGAAGAAGTCCTGACTGAGGGGAGCTCAGGAGGAAATGAGACCTACAAAGTAAGAAAAAAAAGGTGTAAGTCTCACACAGTTTAACACAAGCCTACGACAATTAATTATCCTATAAGGTGGGTATCTGTCACTATTTCCTCCCTGCACTAAAGCAGGCTGTGATTAGATAGATGGCTTCCTTTAACACTGTTAACAAATTCTCTTTCAGAAAAACAAAACAAAACAAAACAAAACTTTGAGCAGCTTCCCACTCCACTCTCCCTCTCCAGTCCCAGTGTGTGTACTGGGTTTGCACTGACCCTCCGGCTTGCAGTAAGTGACAATTGCTTTCTCTCTACCCAAGGCCCTGCTTGTCCTAATGAAGATGCATCGCTGGCACTTGCTTGCTGAATGGCTGGGAAAGAGCAAGGGAAACCAAAAGTTCCCGTCCAGATGGAGGAGCTCAGCTGAACATCTGCCTCGCCTGTCTGTCACTCCCTACCTCCTGCTGCTGTGCTAGCTGCCAGCCACTGCAGCAGCTCCTGAGTTAAAGGTCCTCCTCTTCTGGTGTTTCCTAGGAGCTTTGACTAATTATCTGCGTCGTCATGCCCAACAGCATCATGCTGTCTGTCATTCTTCAAACCACAAGAACATCCTGTTGGAAATCTGAGTCCTTAAAAGGAGTGCACTATCACGTGACTCCAAAAGGAGACCCATTAAACCATATATACATGACAGGAAACCATACATCAGTGGACATCCGAGAGCTGATAGATTCCATCTGTTAATGTGTGTGATCTACAGTGCTCCACAGGACCCAGAAGATAGGAGGCAACTATTGACAGCAAATTCATTCTGCTCCATCTTCACTACCAATATCGTGGTAGAAACCACTCCCATCTTTGCCTAAAATGTTACAATAGTTTTCTAACTCACTGACTAAAAACACTTTAGTCCAAATTGGTACTTACCTATTTGTCTCTCTCTAGTAGTCACTCAACTGAGTCTTTTGTGACTGCAGCAGCACTGCACCAACTGATTTTGCACAGCCGGGCACAAGCGGTGACATCTTTGAAGTCAAATTTTGAACGTTTAAATTCTGTGTGGACCTTCTGTGGCTTCTCAAAGTGTTGCGGCTTATCTTTTATAGATAGAGGTCCCCTTTGGCATCCTTAAACTGCATGATGTTGGTGGCTTTTCCTATCTCTTATCTAACAGTTCCCATCAAATGCTCCTTCATGTTGCCCTTTCTTCTACTCCCCCATCTCACACCTTAAGGCTTTTCGGAATATCATTTCCTCTGACTTAAAATTTTCCTTATCTCACTTCATGAACAAACTCTCGAGCACTCCTGGAAAAGACCCTCCCTGCAAAACCCAGACTCAACTAATATTCTCTGGTCAGTTGCTCCCACCACCCCCCTCCCTGCTCTGTTTTTGGGGTTCTTACAATTGGTAATTGCGTGTCACGGTGAATATTCAATTTCTATCTTCCTCTTCTATGATGAATTCAGTAGATACCATATGCTTGTGTTCACTTTTCTCATGACTCGGATCCCAGCTTCTGTAATTCCTAAGCTGCCGTTCATGGCTACTGCTTTCTGATTACATTTATCAAAGAATAAATGGTCACTTGAATTAAAAAGGTTTTCATGTAAAAACTAATATTAAAAATCCATATCACTTGATATGTTCTGAAGAAAAATAAATAGGAGGTGTGATGGCATCTGTAAGTCCATTTACGAGGGTGGTTTTTCCATTTATTTATTTATTTATTTATTTATTCACTTTACATCCTGATCAAAGCCTCCCTCTCCCCCCAATTGCCCCCTCACACAGGCCTTTCCCTACAAACCCCTCCCCTTCTCCTCTAAGAAGACCCCCCCCACCTAGGTATCAACCCACCCTGCAGCTTCAAATCAATGCAGGACCAGGTAAGTCATCTCCAACTGAGGTGCCTCAGTTAGGGGAACCAGATCCACAGGCAGGCAGGATAGTCAGGGATAGCCCCTCTCCAGTTGTTGGCGAACCCAAATGAAGAACAGCCTGCGCATCTGCTACATATGAGCTGGGTCCAGCCCACACTCATTCTTTGGTTGGTTATTCAGTCTGTGGGAGGCCCCAAGAATCCAGGTTAGCTGATTCTGTTGGTCTTCTCGTGGAGCCCGTATACGATTTTAAAGCTAAGGACTAAACCAATTGCTGAGGCATCCATAATATCTGGTTATAGCAACATTTTGTGAAACCAAGTCAGTCCTATCTTATACCCTTTCTTTCTACTGAAGGCACATGCAAATCCCACAACTTTGTGCGTAAGCATTGGTGTAGTAGTGGAATCAGCAAACCTTCTGCTTCTCTGATCCCATCCAATGTCATTTACCTCGTTGGTTCTAGTGGGTCTTATTTGATTCCCTTGCTCCAAGTTTCATATTCTAAGTGGATTGAACGTAAAGCCTTGTCTATTGTAACATCATTGTTCCTTTCAGAAATAAACGTTTGCATCCGTATATTTAACAGCAACAGTTCAGCTGACTCCTTTTGGTTTTTTGGTTTCTCCATGTAGCCCTGGCTGACCTGGGACTCACTCTCTTAAATCGGACTGACTCAAAATGCAGAGATCTGCCTGCCTCTGCCTCCTTAGGGCTAGGATTAAAGGCATGCACCACCATGCCCTGTTTTAAACTGTGTTAGAAATGTAAAGAAACTGCATTTCTAGTGCTTTTGCAAAGCATTAAAATTTTTCAAAAAAAAAAAAATAGTAACCTGCTTTGGTTATAAATTACCATGAACTAAAATTAAAAGGAAAGGCAAAAGGACATAGACATAAAAGCTGCATGGAAAAAAGAAAAATAATTAGTCTTACAATTAGGGATTCTTTCCTAATATTGGCTCATTATTCTTCAACTAATCACTAAATTATTAAAGCTGAAAAAATGATACAGTTTTATATTCAGATACCATGATAGCTGAAAATGTGGAGTAACCACCTAACTTAGTTTACACAGTCTATAAATACATATTGATCCTCTACAATACACCAGACACAGAGATCCATCCTAAATATACCTGGGTGTCTACTTCTAAAAAATTTATAGATTTGGATGTAGAGATGATCAATGAACAATAAATACCAATATTTCATATAATTTGTTAGAATCTGGTAAATGCTATGGGGAAAAGAACCATGGAAAGTGAATTGTAAGTTTCAGGATGTCATTTAAACAGGATGAAGACAAAGGGCTTTGGGAGGAAACACTGGAGAAAGATCTGAAGGAAGTCAGAGGTTTAGCAAACAGAATATTTGGAGAAAGTGCATTTTAGGCAGAGGTAAAGACTATATCTGAAATATCCCAAGAACAGTAAAACTACTTATACGGTAAAATTCAAGTAAATGATGCGGAGAAAGGTCGGGAGTTCAGAGAAGTGCACACCCATGCCTTTGTAGTTCTCTCAGGTAATGGAGTTCTTTTTTATTTTTATATATATATATATGTTATAATTCCATTCTTTTTCCCTACTCTTTCTCCCCTAAAACACTTCCATATACCCTCCTTGTTCTCTTTCAAATTCATGGCCGTTCTTATTAATTATTATTGCATGCATACATGTGTATGTATATAAACATATATTCCTCAATATAACTTGCTCAGTGTGTATAATGTTATCTGTATGTTTTCAGGACTGATCATCCAGTACTGGATAAGCATTTAATGTGTATTTCCCTAGGGAAGACTATTTCTCCCACTTTCTGCACACTGCAGTTTTCTGTAGTTCTTTGAGTCATGTTCAAACATCCTGGGCTTTTCATTGTGTATTGTTGCTATCTTTTTTTTTTTTTTTTTTTTTTCTGATAAAGGGTTTCTCTGTGTAGCCCTGGCTGTTCTGGAATTCTATCTGTAGATCAGGTTGGCCTTGAACCCACAGAGATCTTCCTGTCTCTGCCTCCTGAGTGTTGGGGTTTAAAGGTGTGTATCACCATAGTCTGGCATGATTTTTTTTTTTCATACAATATATTTTGATGGTGTTTTTCTCCTCTTTCAATTGCAATTTTGCTCAGATTCTCCCTACATTTCTTCTCAATTTTATGTTCTCTCTCTTTCTCTTTCTCCCTCTCTCTCAAAATAAATAGACAACACTAATGAGGAACACACAAAAAAACATAAAAAAATAAATAAATAAAGTATTCCTAGAATGTAGTCTGGCCTGCAGAGTGGTTAGCCTACCAAGTGAGACTCCATTGTAAATTTTTTTTCCTTTGCCTGCAGGTATTAGTTCACTCCTTTTTGATCAGGAGTGGACGCCTGTGTCTGTTACACAACTCTTGAGTTCTGAGATTCCATCTGACTTGAGTCTGCGTAGGCCATGTGCTTGCTGCCACAGTCTCTGGACGTCTATCTGTGCCTCAGGTCTGCTGCGTGTGGAAGATGCTATTTTTTTAGAGTCACCATACCTTCTGGTCTTTACAATCTTTCTGCCTCCTCTTCTACCTAACTCCCGGAATCATGGGAAGAGGAGTTTGGTGAAGACAACTCATCTAGGACAGAGTGCGGCTAAAGTCTTTCACTCTCTCCACATTGTCCAGTTGTGGGTCTCAGCCATGCCTCATCACTTTAACTGGTGTGGTTTTCTGTAATGTTCTCCATCTGTGCAATGAGAAGTATCCTTAATAACGGATAAGGACTATGCTTATCTGTATGTATAAGAACAAATATTTAGAGCATAGTTAGGGGTAATGCTCATTGAATAAAGTAGCAGTTGTAGCTTCTCCTCCAAAATCTGTGACTTCACTGGCCCCAGGTAGTTCATTGAGTTTCTAGTACATGGTATGACTTCCCTCTAGCTCAGGATGGAATGTCAGTTCTAGACTTTGCCAAATTGTTAGTTATAGTTACCTTTCTCACTGTTAAGTTTCAAGCCTTATTTATAAATTTTGGAATCAAATACTTTGTTGGACTCCTAGTTGGAAAATGGTTATCTCCATACTTAGATAGTCCTGTCATTATGACAAGAGTATTTGTCTTTATGTAGAAAACATTTTTAACTTTGGTGAAGCTCAATTTACAAACTTCTTTTATTATTTATGGTTCTAGTGTTCCAGCTAGGAATGATTTGTTTAAATCTAAATCGTGAAGATTTCCCTCAAAAATGTATAATTTTATAACTAAATCTGTGGTCAATTTCCTAGTTAGTTTTTATATTAGATATAAGAATAAAAGTAAGGTTCGTGTCCTGAAAATGAACATTCAATGGTTTCAATCCTGTTAACCCTACTTTCTCCATAAACTGCTTATGAATATTTGTAAATCTCAAAATTAGGCATACAAGGGAATCAGTAATAAGAATAAATAATGTATCCAGATAGGCAAAACAAACATGGCTGGGTCTTAAGAAGCCAATCTGAACTGGCTGTAAATTATCTGATCCCAAGAATGCAGCATTCTGGAAAAGGTGAAATCAATCTCTCTCTCTCTCTCTCTCTCTCTCTCTCTCTCTCTCTCTCTCTCTCTCTCTCTCTCACACACACACACACACACACACACACACACACACACACCACACAAACACACACAGACACATACTTGCAAGTAAAACCATCGGTTACCAAGAATTCTTCAGGAACTGGTTGACCAATGAACAGTGTACTGTTTTAGGGTGATGACACTATTCTGTATGATTCAAAGTTGTTGCTATACACACTATGCTTCTGTCAAAACTCACTGGCCTTTGCAGCATCAGGCAGTACAGGTAATATATTCAAATTATTAAGATAGCATAGAAGAAAATGGAAGCACCACCAACCTGCCTTAGCAACATATGAGACAATTGACTGGAATGAGAAGGGGACAGGTGCAGACCTAAACCACCTGAAAACAAGTGGCATCTGTAGAATTAAGGATGCAAAAGCTTTACCTAAGTACTGGCTGGAGCCAACAAAGTTGTTCCCTTTATTAATATAACCAAAACTTTAACCATACATGGATATTGGTATTAATCAGTTTAGAAAATGATGGGATTTAATGGGATCCAGTATTTTCACTGTTGCAATGCAAGTTAATAGAAAGTCAAGGGAAGGAGCTACAGTTACACATAGACCACCATAACTAGTAGTGAAACCCCAGAAAGACCTCATAAGTTTCTGACTATAGATGCAAATGATCATGTGTGGAAATATGTGTAGACAGGTGTGTGTGTGTGTGTGTGTGTGTGTGTGCACGTGTGTGTGCGCGTGTGCGCGCGCGCGCACGCGCATGCAGTTAATTTATTAATTAGCACATATCTTCATGTGTTTCAAGCATCTGGGATTTCTCTTTCAGTAGAATTTCTAACTTCAGCATACAGCTCCTAAACATATTTTATTAGATTATTCATAAGTATTTCATCAGGCAATTTTTTAGTGATATTTTATTGTTTTGCACTTCAGTTTCCAATTACACCTCGATTGTGTTATAGGAAGAAATGATTTGTGTGTTGTCGTTCTGTTTTGTGAACATGCTAACCAAACTCAACAGTGTCTGGAGTTTCTGTTCTGATCTGGTAGTTCAGCTTGCTGCTGTTCATTGTGAATGCCTTGGGATCTGTGTTTTTTGTGTCGATATTCATGCTGTTGGCAAATAGAGATGCTTTTGTACTCTCTGTATCAACCCTGTGATTCCCTTCATCATCCATTATACCAGGTCAGGTTGACTTGACTTGGAATGGCATGAAAGGAAATATTTTCCTTGTTTCTAATCTTTCCTCAAATCATAGTTAAATGATTATAACCTGATTGGTGTAGGCCACAGAGTCTCTCTCCCTCTCTCTCTCCCTCCCTTCTTCCTTCCCTCCCTTCTTCCCTTCCTCCCTCTCTCCTTCTCTCTTTCTCCTTCTCTCTCTCTCTGTCTCTCTCTCTCTGTCTCTCTCTGTCTCTCTCTGTCTCTCTCTCTCTCTCTCTCATGTGTGTGTTTATGAGCTTAAGAAAATTCTGTTCATAATTTTTTGAGAGTATCATAAGCAAATAATATATTTCAGCTACAGATTTCTCATCAGTCACTTTTTTTGTGTCGATTTTCATCTTTTAGGTGTTAATTCAGTGCACTGCCATAATTTATTTTTAGAAATTGAGTCATTCTTATATCCCCACAATGAAACCTATATATTGTTTTTTATACTGTTTTACGCATTTCAGAGACTGTACATTCCACTTCCAAGTATTTCATGGAGAATTCTCCCTTTGTGTTTATGAAAAATATAATTTAATTTTTGTTTTGTCTTTATCGTGTGTTACAAGATGTTTATGTCATGATTATGCTACTTTTGTGTCATGTTATAAGCATTCACTTTCTGATTTTCTGTCAAAAATTATGCAAATTCTACATTAATTCTTTAAAGCTAAAGTCCACCTGTGAGTCATCTAGGCTTACAAATGTCCTTTATACATTTTTTTATAATGTGTATTCATTTTTAACAGAAATGTAACTATTACAATTTTCCACTTAATTTTGTTAGTTTGAGTAATTTGCCATTTGTTTTGTTTTTGTTTTTTAAGAATTGGCATGTTTTATTTATGGTTGGCTTTATGTGCATAGAATACTTTGTAAAATTTATGCACTAATTTTTAACATCTTAGAAATCTAAAGCCATGCCCCTTATATCTTGGTAATTTTCTTTTATTTTTTTTTCCACTTTGTTCAGTTTAATTGACAGGAATAGTTGTGATACTTTTTTGTGATACTTCATTCAAAAATCTCTTTTTCTATAATTAGAAAAAATGTTAAAATAAAAGTCTTTGTACCATTTTAATTTTAAATCTACCTCTAATTTAAAGTCTTGGTGATAAATACTGACAACGTGGACTTGACACGTGCATTAAAACTGATACTGCACATAAAATGGTTGTAGTATCTGTAGTCATCTGCTAGCTGTTGTGGTTATAAGATCAGCAAAAGAAGTTCTTGTACAATTGAATTTTTTTAAAAAACTGTTTGTTGGCAATGAACAATGGCAAATTATGTAATGTGATTTGAGGAGTTTAGGAAACAAGTCTAAATTTTAAAACCTGTTTTCTCACAACATTTTTAATAAGATTGTCTACAATTAGACATGAAATATTCATCTACTTTGAAATTTTAATCACTTCTGAGAAATCATTAATCCTACTAAAAATTCAAAATTGTTGTGAACACTTGTATAGAGCAGAAGAAGGTGGGCAGCTGCTTCACTTTTTCCAGCACCTTATGCAATTCTTTGAAGAGCAATCATCCACATGGAGCCCTAGAATGCAGTTTGTTGACTCACAGTCTTTAGGTCTTTGCATTTATTACCTGGGGGGGCCTAGAACATGCATGCCAACTTGTTCTGCACTTCAAGTTCATCAAAGCATAGTTTATAGAAGGATGCTCTGAAAAGAAACGAGTCACATTTTATACTTTTACACCCCTATTTTATAGTAGCTTGGAGTCTATGGGCAGAAAGAACAGTAAAGAGGGCTCTCCTTTTCCTCAAAAGCACTTAAAGTGGGCTGCCTTGGCATAAACCAGGTTGTCATCTCCATTCTACAGAGGGATCTCCTGAGTCCCCTCCCACTGCAACCCACAAACACTCCACCTGGCATTTGGAATATGTCCCTTTATGGCGAGGATGACCTCCTAAATATTGAGCTCTTGGAGTTCCATGAATTGCAAACAGAAAGGAGGCCTGGGCAATAACATGAGGAAAAGAACTCCAACTGCAGGAGAAAGAAGAGCATTAGCTGAGACCAACACACTCAGCCACGATTTATGCAATGCTGAAGTACTAACTCTCAAGCCAACAGCTTACTTCCAGGCTATATGCAACCACCAAATTACCATAAATTATGCTCAGGCAAAAAAAAAAATAAGGCCATAAAATGGACATTTTACAGTGGCTATTGACTACAATGTTCAGTTTGCATTAAATCTTTTGAAACACTGTTACTTTGTCAACTGAATTAGTAATTGCTGCCTTCTTAGGAGCGAAATATATAAGGTTTCCAACTCCATATATATTACTCACCACAATTAAAGTCGCTCGCTGTAAGAAGCCACTATCTGTATGTATCAGACTAATTATTTTGTGCTTTTTTTTACTAAGAAAACAGGGTACTGCTGCCAGTGGGCAAATCCCGTATCATACATTATATCACACTGCCTAGCAATTTTGATGAAAACTACAGGTGGAGACAGATTATAATGGGAACATCTAATTGAAATTCATCTCCACTTTGCTTCAGATGGAAGACATGCTGCTTGAGCCCTCAAACGTATTCAATTTCATTCAAATTGGATGCAGATTCTTCAGGCAAAACTCAATTCAAAAAAAACTGTGTGTTCCAAGGGGGTCTTGGAAAAGAGACACGGGACAATCATAAATGGCGACCACATGGGTTTCTCAAAACTGGTACTGTCTAAAACAGAAAAAGGGAACCCCCATTAAAGGTCATTATCACTGGTAGTTGACCATTCCAGTTCTTCGCAGAGGCCATGAGAAGCACTGTGAAGGCCTTTAGAACTTTCTAGAACACTGTAATTAGATCTTTCATTGGTGTGTAGTTGTTTTCTATGCCATTCTGTGTTTGAATTCTGGCAACATGTCTGTCTTACTTAGGGTTTCTATTGTTGTAAAGAGATTTCAAGACCATGGCAACTCTTATGAAAGAAAACATTTAATTGAGGCTAGCCTTTAGTTCAGAGGTTTAGTCCATTGTGGTCATGGTGAGGAGCATGGTGGCATGCCGGCAAACATAGTGGAAGACATAGTGTAGAGCTTACAGTTCTATGTCTATATCCAAGGCAGTGGGAAGAGAGGGTGATATATATATATATATATATATATATATATATATATATATATATATATATAATGTATATACATATATATATAATGTCACATGTGAATTGTGTGTATATAAGTACACTATCCTCATATTCATTCACTGCTGACAAAGTTGATAAAAAATCATTTTTAAAGGCAAAATAAATGCTCAACAACATTTTTCTTAATTGTACATTATAAGCACAATATTGTAAATTCATTAGAGAGATGTTGCCTAGCATGTGCAAGATGCTGGGCTCAATCTATGCACAATATGTACACACATGCATGTGTTCACACACGCATATACACACTCTGAAAGCATCAACTGATAAAACTACTTCTCCTCCACAATAAAAAATATAATGAAGTCACCATTACTCCATTCTATTCTTAATTCAAACAATGACCAATGAGCACTTTGTGTCAATTATTAAAATGAAACAGATACCAGAGAGGTCATGGCAACATGGATAAGTGTCTTAGCCTTTAGCAAAAAAATTTCTCTCCATAGCAAAAGACAAAGATATGCATGTGCCAGACACTTGCCACAGATATAAACTATGAAGAAAAAGGAGGATTCAGGGGAAAAAAGACTGATGGAAACTAATTAGCATGTAGTAATCATGGAAAGACTCCCACAGGGTCTTATTTTTACCAAAAATCTGAATGAAATGAGACAGCTGGAGATGTAACTGAGGGAAGAACATTCTAGGCCAAGGGAATGGAATGCACAAAGAATAGAATGTAGACACATAGTCTAACTGAACTATGCTGAAAAGGAGGGAACTGGAAGATGTATTCAACATAATATTCTGCCTTAACTACCCTAGCATTGATTCCCAGTCAGATGGGAGACCCTGACAGGCTCTGAGCGGAGGAGCAGCATGACTTGATCAGGCTTTCATGGGGATTTCTCTGGCTGCTGTTCAGAAGAAGGAGAATAGAGAGAAGCAAACAGAGCGATGATGAGGCAACAACATTGAACCAAGAGTGGGATGATGGTACCCTGCCACTGCAGGGAAGGCCATGGGAAGGAATCAGTAGGATGGTGGTACCCTACCCAGAGTACTGCAGGGAAGGCTGTTGGAAGGAGTCAGCGGGATGGGGGTATCACGCCCAGAGTACTGCGGCGGAAAGCAGTGGGAAGGAGTCAGAATCGGGATGTATTCTGAAGGTAAAGATGACATTGGAAACTGCTAAGAGATTTGTGTTGAGTGTGAAAAAATAATAACTCCAACTCCATTGGCTCTTCCCAAACAACTGGAAAAAAACAGGTTAGATGTGAAAAAACTGGGATGAGGTAAGTGTCAAAGATGATAGTGATAAATAAATGTGATTATACTCTTCCGAGTGAGAAATGATCAAAATCAAACGCCTGTTGTCTGGGACAAGATAAGGATATTAGCTGTGCAGAGCTATATATGTAGCAAGTTCCAGGCTTGCCAGGGTTACACGGTCTCATAACAAAACAAAAATAAGGACTAAGAATATAAGCCTAAGTCTTTCTAGGACAAAGCATGACTTTAGTTGACATATTTTTTTAAAAAAAAATCTTTCTTTTTAGGAGACTGGGTAGTTATGAGTTAGTGATCAGATTCTAATTTTCTTTATTTCAGTATGTTTTGTTATCAACTGCCTTAAAGTAGATAACCTCCTTCACCATCTGTTCCCCATTGATGGTGTCAACATGTCTATGATGAACTTACCTTAACTTAGCTCAAACGGATGTACCCAAGCTCTCCATATTCCATTATTTTTTCTGTTTGGTTACACATTCTACATGTGTATGTATACATGTGCATCCACACATACCCACTTACACATGCTTTTCTCTCTTTCTCTCTCTCATATACATGCATGTATGTGTGTGTGCATGCATACACACACACACGTGCACATGCGCATTCATCCTACCAAGTACCAAAATGTTTCTTTTAGCTAGAATGGGAAAAGATCATTGCCTCAGGGAAATCAAAATAACCAAAATGTTTAAATACCAAATCATATATGTTCAAAACATTGTAAAACCTCAAGAAATTTGACATGTCGATGTAACTGTAGAAAGTTTAGAATGGAGGTGTCTACTTGAGAATTTTTTTAACTAAGAGGAAAGCTATAATGAAAGCCCATCTTTGGACAATTTTTTTCTTCCTGTATCCCAGACAAAGTTCAGAACAAAGATCCTGAGGCCAGAAGAAACTATGTTAGTTCTACAAGAAAGATAAAGATGGCTGGCATGAGGATGAGGCAGAGAGAAACGGAAGAACTTTGGAAGCTGTCCTAGATGCAGAACCAAGCCTGCTTGCTGATGGAGTCAAAGTCACAGAGCAACTATTCAAAGTACCAGGATAGAAGATAGCACTATTTACTATGAGGAAGATGCCCTGGGCAAGAACAAAGGAAATGAATGGGAAGAGGGAACTATCGTTCTAAAGAAGTGCTGAGCCTACGAGTCTTGAGGAACTTGGACTTTGTGAAGGGTTGGAAGTCTGAAAATCCTTGTAAATGAACATCTTGAAGACATAAGGAATATGATAAAACATTGAAGACATAGTGAGTGGAAACTTAAGGGTTCTTTGAAAAGACAGTTGTGTTGGATGGTGTTTTGCTAAGGCAAACACATGAAGGAACATTTTGTTGAAGCGGACACAGGTGAAAGACTAAGGCACACTCATGAAGGAGCATTTAGCTGAAACAGGTGAAAGAATGTTCTGCTAAAGCAAGCATGTGAAAGGTCACATGATGAAGGATTCTTCACTAACAATATGCATGTATTGGTCTACCTTATATTGCATAGTTGAGCTGCATTTGTCAAAACTCCATAGAGATAAACGCACCAAAATCCTTGTGGTATGCTGCAGTTTCTTGTTGCTTGCTTGGACTCGGGCTGACTGGCAGAGTGATGTCAGCTGAGACAGTTACACATGCTGAGGCAAGACACATGCTGAGGCAAGACCCATAGAGGACATGTGATGTTTGGAGGGAGTAGAAAAAGGACTCAATAGGAAAAACAACAATATCAACCAACCAGACCCCCCCCCCCCCAGAGCTCCCAGGGACTATAACACCAACCAAAGAGTACACATAGAGGGACCCATGGCTCTAGCCACATATGTAGCAGAGGATGGCCTTGTCTGGAATCAGCGGGCTCTTGGTCTTGTGAAGGCTCGATGCCCCAATGTAGGGGAATCTCAGGGTGGAGAGGCAGGAGTGGGTGGGCGGTGGGAAGCACTCTCATAGAAGCAGGGGGAGAGTAAACTAGGAAAGGGGATAACATTTGAAATGTAAATAAAGATTTACATCATCATTCCCCACTACCTTTGATGGGGGATGGGATAAAAGTGAGGTTAAAACATCATTAAAAGTAGACTTTTAAAAATAAAAGTTACACATGGAGTATAAAATATAGAGACGGGGTTTCAAGAACGGAACATGGAGGCCTGCATGGTTAAAAGTGCCAAGACAACACCACCTCAAGGCATGCGGGGAGGGAAGCAAGCAAGTAGGTAGTAGACTGATGGGAGAGAGAAAAAAAAAAAACAAATAGGTGGTTGGAGATGGAAGGGGAAAAGGAGCTAGTGGTTTGTGAGCTATAAAGACAGGCAGAACTGGAGACACAAGGCAGTTGCTATTCTTGCTCCTTGGGAACTCGTGGATTACACCGTTCATCAGTAGAGCGAGTAAGAAGCCCAAATGCCAGTGGGCCCATGCCGTCTTCCTTTGAGAAAACCAACCACTGTGTGAATCATTGTGACTCCCAGCACTGCACCCTAGCCCAGGAAGAAGACCGATCCCTGCAGAGTGGAGACCCACAACTGACTCATCATGTACTGCTCTGTTGACTTCTCATCATTGGCCTAATTGTTCGTCTCTCTAGTTGATTGTGGTAGCAGGTCAACCATGAGACTGGTTGACGCTTTGTTGAATTACAGTTTTTCTGCCCTGTGTTCGACTTTTGGCCAGCATTTATTTCCTTAGGAATCTTTGTGTTGGACAAACATTGAACCATCCTACCTTTCGAAAGAAGATGTCATTGCTGCCTTGGCTCATGCCGGAACCACTCTGATGAGCAAGTACATTATGGGAGAGAAAGAGAAGCAGAATGGTTTGTACAATTTGAAGAGAGGCAGAAAGGGAGACAGAAATGTAGTGAAGAACAGCCTGATGAGAGTGGCCTGCACTGTCACCCAAGACCATGGTGAAGTCTCAGCCAGTGCTATCAGTAAGGGCCATGTCTGAATTCATGGCCCTCCAACAACAAGGGTCTGTGTCTAGGTTTGTGGTTCATGTTACCACCAAAGGCTAGCCTCGGCCACCACCTTGGGCCATGTACATGTCCGAAGACTGAACTGAGCTGTCTCTACCCCTCATCAGGTGTGCAATGGGGTACTGGGGCAGGTAGGTTTCCTCCTACCCCTAGTCACCTGTGACAGGTGGGATAACTGGCCCTATGGGAATGAAAGCAAGAGAGCTAGCCCTGCTGTTCACCTGCTATAGCACTTGGAAGAGTAAGCCTGGACAGCACTGTAGAGCTGGCTCTGATAGCACATGAAAGCTGTCAGCTACCACCCAGGCCCAGTTCCAGGATGTTGCGTTAGCCCGCCCCAACATTTATCCCATCTATGGACTGTGGGTACATGAGAAGGGGCCTGTCCTGCATGATTAAAACTGCAGGATCTCCGTGCCATAGTATATCTCAGAGGAGTCCCGGTGAGAATCCAGTATTGATAGTGTGCCAGAGGCCTTGAGCCAGACCAATGAGTCATTGCAATGAATATTTACAAGTGGAGCTGTCTGTGAAGGGAAGTATGACCCTTCCCTTTCCTCTGTAAAAGAAACTTACGCACAAAGAAGAGTATACTGTGTAACACACCAAGACATACCAAAGTTTCCATGGAGAGATGGTTTCTGTTTGCTTGTTTGCTTGCTTTTCATTTGGTTTGGTTTGGTTTGTTTGGTTTGGTTTGGTTTGGTTTGGTTTGGTTTGGTTTGGTTTGGCTTGGCTTGGCTTGGCTTGGCTTGGCTTGGCTTGGCTTGGTTTGGGGGGCAAGGGGTGTTGTAAGAGTAGAGGGGATGATATGAAGGGATGAGGAGATGAGTGAGATTGGTTTGCATGATGTGAAATTTAAAAAGAATCAATAAAAGGGTAGAATATGTATATATAAAGCCTTGAGCAACTATAAGCAAAAAGTAAGTTAAGGTAACATCCATTTTTTGTCTATTTTGTCGCAAGCATTTTATAAGCACAAGCCCACATATATAGTTAGTTCTTAAGCACTCTCAGAAAATTGTTTTCACTGGAGCATAAATGGATGTAGGTGTTTTTGGCTCCAATCCAAAAGCACCCCCAACTTCCTCAAACTCTTTTGGGAACCTATCTGATCTAGATTGTGGGGGGGGGGGAGGTGTTGCAAGGGATTGGATACTTATTCAAAGAAAGACAAACCCTGAAGGAAAAGGATCCTTCTCTATTTTGCTTTCTATAATCCATGATCTGATCTAAATCACAGAGTCATTAGCATTTAGTTTTCCATGTGGGAATTAAAGTAAGTGAAAATAGCTCGCACTCACTCACAACTCGGCAAACACCAAGCACTTCGCTTGTATTCCCATTTACTTATCACATCATATCCAGGAGAGAGTAACTATGATCCCTCCCTTTCCTCTCTAAAGAAACTTATACATGGAGAAGATGACTAGCAAATCCAAAGTCAGACCGTGAGGAAGTGGGAAAGTCAGAATTCAGATTCCAATGATATTCCGCCAATCTCTCTTCTTACTAACCGTGCAGGCTTCCTATGGTGAGAACCAGGGCTCAGTTGCCTTTCCCAAGCACAGGCAAATGATTTGGTAAATGACTGATACTGCAAAACTAAGTCTAAACTGTCAATACCAACCAGGGAGACTTCTCTGCGATTGAGGGAGCTGAAGCCTGAAAGAAGCTACAGATAGCTTTCAAGCATTTCATAAATATTTTCATATAAATTCATCAGTGTCCTAATTTAAGTTAATTCAAATCTTTACCCATACCAACATTCAAATCAATCCAATCTATATGACACAGAGTTACAAATGAGCTTTAGAAGTAGGCTTTAAATACATTGAAAGAAGCCTACAGAAACATCAGAACAAAGCCAGCTCAGTCTACTCTTTAAGAATACATGAGCAAAGCCGTTTCTTTAAAGAGAGATCTTGAGGGATGCCAATGTGAAGCCTGTGTTGGTTACAAATGTAAATACTGCCCTAGAAAGTATAAATTCCTAGATACAGAATGATAGGACCATAATTACTTAGAAGGAATAAATAGACTATCCTCCAAATATGTCACTAAATTTAGAGTTGAAGGCCAGGCAGACAATCACAATCTAAAATGTATCCTTGTGGCCTATGCCAGAGACAAAATATGAAGTAACTGAACTGTGGACCCAATGCAGAATGATAATTGCATCAGAGGTCACGGTTGCTCCTTGAGAGTTTGCAATCTTTATAGTGAAACTTTAGAGGCTATTTTCCACACTGCAAACAGAGGCCAATATGTAGGACTGAAGAGTTGCACATCTTCTAACACCAAAATGTGTAACCAGAAAATGTGATCTACACCAATATACATAAGACATTTCTGATTCGTTCCTTCTGTCTCACTTCTGAGCATGGCTGCTTCTGAGAGTCTGACTATGGTGGGCTACTCCAACCGTGGTTCTGTGAATCAGCCCAGAAAAAAATCAAGAAGAGATCAGGGATCAAGGAAGAGACAGGTTGGGGCATTGGTTTCTTCATTCTCCTCATCGGCTGCAGGGTGATAGTGACAGTGCATGGCTCCTATACTTAGGGCCTTTTCTTATTCCTCTGAGTCTCGCAAGGTATTGGGCATTCCTTATTCTTGTCCCTAGTTCTGACTGCTGCTAGCTCGGAGTATCTCACCAACTTTGCACCGTTCATATTAACCCTGTGAAAACCTTTGTAAACAAACTGTATCTGTCATTTTCCTTGTGGCGGAGACAAAATATCAGACAAATGCAACTCAAAGGGAGAAGCATTTATTTCAGGCCCCCAATTTGGGAGTACAGATCAGCATGACCATGAAAGAGTGACAGCAGGAGAATGGGGCTGGTGTTCACATTATGTCTGCAGCCAGGAAGCAGGAAGATGAATGCTGGTACTGGAAGACTTTCTAGTCAGGACCCCAGCCAAAGGAATAATACTGGTCCCATTGTTGTGTGTCTTCCTTTTTCAGTTAACCATCCTGAGAACACCCCCAACAGATACATCCAAAAGTGTGTTCTCAACCCAAATCAGCTTGAGAAGGAAGCTAGCCATTGCATAAATTATGCAAGCCCCTATTAAAATTTTCTCAACAGTGCTAGAGATGACTCTCCATGCTACAATGCTTATCTTGAATACAGGAAGCCTTTGGTTCCATACCGGTGTTATCCAAACCAACATCCTCAACAACCCTTGTGATGGTTTGAATAGGTATGGCCCTACATCTGTGTCTTTGAATGCTTGGCTCATAGGGAGTGGCACTATTAGGAGGTGTGACACCTTGTTGGGGAAGATGTAGCCTTGTTGAACGAAGTGTGTCACTGTAGGGGCAGGCTTTGAGGTCTCATATGCTTAAGCTATGCCCAATGTGGAACACAGTCTTTTTTGCTGCCTGCAGATAAAAATGCAAAACTCTCAGCTCCTCTAGCACCATGTATGCCTGCACACTGCCATGCTTCTCCTCAACATAATCATTGACTGAACCTCTGGAACTGTCAGCTAGCCCCAATTAAATGTTGTCCTTTATAGGAGTTGCTATGGTCATGGTGTCTCTTCACAGCAATAGAAACTCTAACTAAGGTATCCATCCCTCTTGAGTTTATTTTCTGTTTCCTGTTAGCCAGTTTATACATAGTGATACTCAACTTCCCCATGGAATTCTTCAGATACAGATTTCCAGAACCTATCCAAGGCTTAATGACTCTACAGCTCTATGCAGTGAACTAAGAAATCTATAACTAACAAACAACCCAGGTGGTTGTGATGCAGCCAACCTGGCTGTCATAGCCAGAGGAGCATTTGGGAACCTCCCCTCAACAGACCCTATCAAGTCAAGCCAAAATGTTTGGAATCAAACACACTGCTTCCAGAACACAACCCCAGTTCCATCTCCCTGGAATAACAGAGCAGTTCTCAGATAAAGCAGTGGGTTCCCCACTGAGGACTTTCAAAGTGGAGGAAAATAAGCATAAGCCCTGCAGTGGGAAGAGATACTCCCGAGCACATGAAGCAAATATTCAACTACCCCCTTTCACATTTGATTAGATCTTCAATTGAAAATCACTTTCCAGCCATTTTACAGGAAGCAAAATCCATTTCCACCTCCATCTGGTGCCAAAATTAACAAACTGAAAACCACCAACCAGTTCAGGCCAGCCTAACTTTAGCTTAGAACAGGCACTAGAGCACCCCGAATCTTTCCACAGTGAGAGAAGAAGGTTTGTTTACTCCCAAACACCAGAGGCCTTGGGTAGGACCTGCAGATAAACAGAATCAAGCGTCCAATCCGCTCCAGTCTCTGAGGGTCCACTCTCCATTCAGAAGCCGAAGGCATCAGGAGATGGGCTAAGCTGACCATCTGTTCTTCTCTCGGATAATATGTAATTAAGTAATTTATTTATTCAGCACTTGAACCTCCCCCTCTCTCCTCCCATTAGTCAGGGATGATTATGCCAGACCCAGCTGTAGTTAACATATTGCACACTCAGGCAAGCACTACGCTACAAAGCACTCTACTAACCTCCTGGCTATGGCTACCTCTCAGACCCAACCATAGGAGTACCGGCATGAGACTTGCTGCTCTACTGGCTCAAGCTTCTTCCCCAACGATTAGGCAGCTTTCTCCTGCTGTGCATTAAGCCGTTTGCTCTGTGCATCCATTCATTTGTTCAAAGATTAATTTTCCCACATCCTCTGATCACTTCCACCAGGCCAGCTGACTAGCTGGGCAAGACTGATGATTTTTTTTCCCATCTGGTGAATTTTATCTATGATATAAACAAACACAAATGTACACAGAGTCTGACATACAACTACAGAGCGAAAGGGTTGATTCCATAAGCCTCGGGCAAAACATGGAGCTGAAACTATGATTGCATATAGCATATGTGATGTTTAGCATATTACATGTAATGTTTTACACATCACATCTGTCATTGTGGCCAGCCCAGCAAATTATTTTCTTTCTTCTGATAATGGCTTTTATAATGTTTGAAAGGAAAACTATCACATCCCTTACTCTGTGTCCCTGCAGTTTAAGTGGGACTGGCCTGATCTAGCAAAGAATTTTTATCCTTGGACATCCCAGGGACTGTCCATTTCAGAATCTAAAGGCTATTTCCACTTTGGTTTAAGGAGACAGCATTAGATGGATTCTTTGTCTTCTAGGCACTAGCTTGCTGAATGAAAGAAACTTCAATGACTGGGAAGCAGAGACACTATGTCCTGAGAAATCATGGTTCCTGGTGAAGTAACAGATATTCCCTGTCTTCATGCTTGGGAGACAGTAAATCTTTGTCACTGCATAAGTCACTCAGTTTTGAGGGATTGTTTTTTTTGGGGGGGTGGTTTTTTGACACTTAGAAATATAAGTAAGAAAGAAGAAAGAAAGAAAGAAAGAAAGAAAGAAAGAAAGAAAGAAAGAAAGAGTATTTTATTTTTAATTGTATGTACTGATGCCAACAGAAGGTGTCATAGTCCCTGGAGCTGGCATTACAGGCATTTACGAGCTGCCTAACATGGGTGCTGGAAACTGAACCTATATCCTCTGCAAGGGCTGCATGTACTGTTAACCACTGAGCAATCCCTCCAGCCTTGGAATATAAATATTTTTATTAATGTCCTTTCCATGTGCTAAATGTGCTAAGACATTCATTGGAACACCTCAAGCATCATTCAAGCCTGGATGGAAATAGACTCCCTGGAGTTTAGCACATTCTCATAGATAGATCAATCAGTCAAGTGGAATGTAAACAAATGCAAAGCAAACTATGAAGCAAAGAATCAAAACAATCATTCCAAAACCACAGAGTCTTGAGACTAGGAAAGAGAAGTAAAGGCTGTTATAGTGCAAGCAACTAGCCATGGCATTACTTCTCCAACACGGATGTTACTCAAAGGGGCAGAGGGAAAGAGCAAAACCTGCTCAAGATGTCATACCCATAGCAGATACTAGTGTGTTTACATCTGCAAATGTCACTGTGGTCCAATGAGTAATAGAGCCAAAAAGATAGCCACATCCTTACCACTATACTGTTACCTACTGGACAAAAATAATTAATGTTAATAAATAAACAAGTTAATAAATAAATAAATAAACCAATAACATCAGGTTGTGAATTATGAAAAAGAAAATTGTTCTTGATTATAAAGATGAGCCCTCAAAGCAATAGCAATAGATTTACAAAAGGAAGAGTTAAGTACAGGTAGGGAAGAAAAAGCCTTTGACCAGAAAAGCAGAGAGGAGAGTGATACAGCCACAGTCCCAGAGACGCCAATAGTCACCAAAAGCTGGAAGAAGCCAGAAACATTCTTCCTTGAAAATGTTCAGACAATACAATCCTGCTGACACCTTCATTCTGAACTTCAGAAACTGACATTAGGCACCCATTCTCTAGAATTGAGAGAACAGATTTCTTTTGTTTTAACTATGAAGCTACCAACCAATTTGAGGTAATGTGTGATAACAAGTTCCAGACTAGCTTTATTATCCCCTTACCTCTCCCTCAGACACCCTTATACTTCCTAACAAATCTTCATGCTACTTTCCCATCTTTGTGTGTGTGTGATCCACTCAATATTCCTAGGGTTGTCTGTGTGAGCATAGATGGGGGGTTATTTATTGAAGGACTTGTCAGTGACTACACCAGACACAACTAACTGTGAACAATCTTTCAGAAACAGGGAACACCTCATGAGCTCATCCCTCCTGTGATGAAGTGTTGATGGACCCATCTTGGGCAGGTCTTATGAAGGGAACTACAGCTGCATTCAGGCATTCAAGAGTGCAACAGCCATTTCATGGTGAAAAGATATTTTTTGCAACACACCTCCAAGTCCTCTGACTCTTTCATTCTTTCTGTCACCTTTTTTGAAATGTTCTCTAAGCCTTGGATGGGGTGAGGCAGATGTGACTGGGCATTTTACCACTAATCTTCACCTTTTATATTAATGTGGAGCACTGACTCTAAAAGTCATTTGGAAATCCAAGATACACAGAATGGCTGTAATGATCTTGAAACAAAATAAAAATTGCATTTATAAAACAAAGCATTCCCAATTTCAGCCTATTACAAAATTATAGTCACCTATATTGTATGGTTGAACATAAAATTAGTAGGGTGGAGGAGGGGAGAGAGAGAGAGAGAGAGAGAGAGAGAGAGAGAGAGAGAGAGAGAGAGAATAACTAACAGTTCCGAAGTTAGCCTCTATATTAATGACTAATTGAAAGATGCTAAGAAAATTCAATATGAACTGAATATGAATGATATTGAAACATCTGGAATCGAGATGCACAACAATAAATCTAGACTCTACCTCAGACCATATACAAAATCCCCAAAGGAATCAATGACCTAAGTATAGGAGCTAACTTGTAAACCCTTAAATGGAAATATAGATTTACTATGCATGACTTTGGACTAGGCAACCGTTTCTTGGATACTGAGACTCAAAAGTAAAACTGGGACAATATTTGAATCACATATCCACAATAAAGTTTTAACATTTCAAAGAATATCATTCAAAAAGTAAAAGAAAATTCATGGGATTAGAGAATATTTGCAAATCATGAATCTGATAAACAGTTTTTTACATAATATGAAAACACACACACACAAAGAAAACTCTTTTAATAATCCAATTTCTCTAAACAAGATAAACATGGTGGCAAGCAAAAAGATTTTTATCAAAGAAAAATTTTCATCAAGGAGATGAAGACCAAAGCACAATGAGAAATCAATTCACTAGGGTGGCCATAATAAAAGGGAGGTGAGAACAATAATAAGAATTGATAAGGATCTAAAGAAAAGAGAACCCTTGTACATTGTTTGTGGGGTTACACAAATGACAAGCTGCTTTAGCCAGTTTCCCAGGAAATTAAATAGTCCAAGCATGGTTGCTCACTCCTGCAATCGCTGCACTCAGAGGCTAAAGTAGTTGGATCACGAGTTGGAAACTAGCCAAGTTCAAGGCCAGCCATACATAGTTATACTTTATATTAAAAAATTAAATGTGGAGTTGCTATATTTCACAAATCTACTCCAATTCCAAGATAAATGAAAACACACCCACGAATGTATGGTAGATCTCTACAAAATATTTATATTATTGTTACATAAACACATAGAAATGTACAGCAATGTCTATGTCATTGTTATTCGCATAACATAATAGACAAAAATGTAAATAGTCTAATTTCCATTAATAAAGGAATGGATAAACATATCATGTGGAATACATCATGCAATGGAATACTCTTCATCCTCAACCATAAAAAAGTGAGGTGCTGACACATGCTGTAAAATGAGTGGACCTTGAAAATGTTATGCTAAGTTTAAAATTCTGTCACAAGAGCCATATATATTATGATTCCACAAGTATGAAATATCCAGAGGATGAAAACTCATAATAGAAAGTAGCCTATTGGTTGTCAGGAGAAGGGCGAGAAGCAGGGGAATGGAGTGTGACTCCTCATGAATATGGATTTCCTTACAGAACTTGAGAGTGGTAATGGTTGCATAAATTTGTGAATAAACTTAAAACCAATGAACTGTACACTTTAAAAGGATAAAATTTATAGCATAAATTACATCTCAATAAAGCTATTAATAAGAAAAATTATAGCCTTCCCCAACTCACTACCTTTTTACTCTGCTTCCTCGATAAATCCCTTTAACATGGAAAAGGGATAAATGTCAAAAGAGCAGGGGGGGGGGGCGGTGGAGGAGAAGGAGAGAAAACTTTCAGAAGGCATGAAGAAAAAGGAAGTTGAAAATAAATATTCCAAGACAAGGAAATTCCAGGAAGAGTTCATAGGGAATGACATTTGTGTGAGATGATAGGAGAATGGAAGAGAAAGGTAAAGAAGGCATAGCCTTCTTATTAGTCAACAACACTCCAGGCCTTTAGGAGAAGGTCAACTTTATAGTCATATTATTTTAATAGAAAAAATGAGCCATTCTAATCTTGCCAAGGAGGGGATAGAGGCCTGACCTCCAGTAATTAAAGGGCTTGTAATGGCTCTGGTCCTCCTGTCATTGTCCAGTGAGGCATGAGGGCCATACCCATCCCAATGTCTTTTTCCCGGAGAGGGGATACTTTTGACATCAACCCCTATGCAGTCAGGCTTGTCCCTCAGGGAACCCAGAAATATATTACCCTGTATATTTTTAGCAATTGCTACTAAGTTAAGTTATTTGAATTATCTCTCAGAGTTGTGAGTTGAAAGTAAAATAAAATGTACTTCTGAAAAAATTCAATTTTTATTTGTTCATATTTGCTGATATCATTCTGTAAGTTCTACTAAGGAAGACCTTCTTCTCCTTTGTTATCTCTGATGCTCACAAATCACCACCTTGGCCCTCAAACATACATGCCTGCTAACACAATGTCTTGGGTCTCTGTGGAAAAACACTGAAACAGATGGCTATAAGCTATTGTAAACAGGCAGCTTTTGTGGAAATTTACCAGCCTGAGTAGTCAAAGACCTGGTAAATAGGCAGCCTTGGCAGATAGTACCAACTTAGATAAGGACAAGTGAATCATAGCCAGAGTCATAGTGACCTGTTCCCTGAAACCTTTACCCAGCTGATACCCTGTTCTGAAAGATATCTGTACTCCCCCTGAACACCTATGCTCCTGTATCATCCCCTTCCCCACATCCTGCATTTTGTGTTTATAATCCCTGTGTTAAAAAGTAAAAATTATGATTTGATAAGAAAAAAAAAAAATTGAGCCAGGTGGTAATAGCAAGTGACTTTAATCCCAGCTCTCAGGAAGCAGAGACAAGGGGATTTCTGTCAATTCAAGACCAGCCTGGGATAGAGTAAGGGCCAAGAGCCAGGACTACATAGAAAAACCCTATCCCAAACAAGAATAAAACAGAAAGAAGGGAAGAAATGGAGAGAGAGAAAAAGAAAGGAAGATGTGGGGAGCCGACAGAAGGCAGCTATCATCCTTGCAGCTATCTTGAGCCATATACCCTGACAAGAGACTTGTTTACAACAGCCTACAACAGCTGAGCATACTCTGATAACATCTTGTTTTAGATACCCAGGATCTTCCCTTGGGTGTGTGAGACTTAAAGGTGTGAGACTTATAGGAGTGACTTAAAGGTGTGATTTAGAGACAAGACTTAAGGGTGTAACTTAAAGGCGTGACTTAGAAGTGAAACATATAAAAGGTGAGAGACAGACAGAAGAAAGCAACTAGGAACTAGACACTTGGGCTAGAGAACTCGGCAGAAGAACTCGAGACTTGAGACCTGGAAGAGAAACTAGAGATTAGACACAGGCACTTGGATGAGACTCGAGACTAGAACTTGCAACTGGAAATTTGGAACTTGGAGGCACTAGGGACTAGGAACTAGGGACTAGGAACTCAAGACTTGGGACTTAGACTAGAAAGAGAGACTGAAGAATAAACGGGATTGAATCACACTCTGGTCTCTATTCCTTGCGACCGTCCTCACTCTCTCTCTTGCTGAACCCCAACCCACAGACTAGAGCAGCCTGGGGCAGTGCGGGCTCTAATAATTTAGCCCCCAAGGCTTTTGGCAATGCGGGTTCCAATACTGATAGAGCGGTCTGCGACATTTTGGCCCACAAACGTGGGGTAGCTTGGGCCGCAACAGGAAGAAAAGAGAAGTGAAGGGAAGCAGGGGAGGGGAGGGGAGGGGAGGGGAGGGGAGGGGAGGGGAGGGGAGGGGAGGGGAGGGGAGGGGAGGGGATGGAAGAAAGAAGGAAAGAAAAAGGATAGGAGGAAGGAAAGAAGACTAATTAAAATAAGTATGTTCTAAAACACATCAATGTGACATTCTAGAAAACACTGAATAAGAAACAAATATTGTGTTAATTTTGTGGATGGTTAAAAAAATAGAGGATAAATCCAAAAGATTGGAAATCAGAACGAATGGATAGTTCTACACAATCCTAGACTCTAAAAGACAATTGGACCCAGCACTTTAAAATTCTCAAGACAAATGATCATCAGGTACTTCTTAATTTAATGTACAAGATTAGATATGATTTCAACTATGATATCTGAAACTATTTTCCTCCCATATCTGTTTCACAAGATACTTCTAGCACATGTTTCCCACCTCCCCCACCAGATGAAGCAGTAAGGAAAGAACATAATTGGGGTAGTATGAAAGACAGAAGGAGGTGACATTATGGATTTTGCAGACAAATGGATGGAACTAGAAAATATCACCCTGAGTGAGGTAACTCAGACCCAAAAGCACATGCATGGTATGTACTCACTGATAAGTGGATATTAGCCAAAAAGTACAGAATACCCCAGATATAACTCACAGATCGTAAGAAGTGAAACAAGCAGAAAGGCCCAAGTGAGCATTCTTCAATACCATTTAGAAGGGGGAAGAAAATAATCATGGGAGGCAGAGGGAGGGAGGGATTTGGGTAGGAGAGGATGGAGGAAAAGGGGAACACAAGCAGATATGGGGGAGGGGTACAAGAGAGAAGTCCTGAAGGCCAGGAGAATGAATAGCAGCTTCCAGAGGACGTAGGTCAGGGGAGACCTTCTAGAAAGTACCAGAGACACAGGAGGTGAGAAACTCTAAGAACCTAATGCGGGTAAATACCCAACATTGGGGAGAGTCTACCTCCAATAGATAGACAGGGCCTCAAGCAGAGAACAGGGTTACTAACCCATAGTCAAATGTTCTGACCCAGAATTGTTTCAGTCTAAATGAACTGCAGGGACAAAAATGGAGAAGAGAATGAAGGAAATGTGGTCTAATGACCAGCCCACTTTGGGAGGCACCAAGGTTTGACACTATTACTGATACTATGATGTGCTTACAGATGGGAGCCTGGCATTGCTGTCCTCTGAGAGGCCCTACCAGCAGCTGACTAAGTCAGACACAAATACTTACACCCAACCATTGGACTGAAGTTGGGGACCCCTGTGGTTGAATTAGGGGAAGAATTGAAGAAGCTGAAGGGGAGGAAGACTCCATAGGAAGACCAGCAATCTCAACTAACCTGAACCCCAGGGAGATCCCAGAGATTGAGCCACCAACCAGGCAGCATACACGCTGGTCCAAGGCCCCTGGCACATAAATAAGCAGAGATTTACCTGGTCTGGACTCTGTGGGAGAAGATGCACTTAATCCTCGAGAAACTTGAGGCCCCAGTGAATGGGAGGCTTGAAGGGGGAGCATTATGTCAGAGGCAAGGGGGAGGAGAAATGGGATAAAAAACTGTGGGAGGAGGAACCGGGGAGACAACAACTGGAATGTAAATAAATGAGATTATTTAGGGGAAAAAAAAAAAAAAGAGGTGAGACCAGAAACTAAAGGACTCAGTAAACCAATAGAGGAGCACGGAAGCGGTGAAGGAAACAACTACTCAGTCTGATGACATGAGTTGAGACAACAATAAATGTGAAGAACCAAGATCAAAACAAAACAAAAAAAAAAAAAAAAAAAAAAAAAAACCACCCTTTGTTGCCTCTGACAACAGCAGCACCAATTCACTCAGAGTAGACAAGAGACAGTATCAAAATAATTCATAATCATGAGTCATGTCATTCATAAGTCCTCATGTGGAAGTAAATGCAGTGCTATAAAATATCTAGTAAAGAGCTTATAGTTTAGGACACTGTTCAGTTGACACCCAGGAAGTGCTTGAGCTTCTATCATGAAGTTTCAGAATATCCTACCAAATAGAATACAGAAACCATAAGCGTTTCCATTCAGTATCCTCCTCCAGTATCTAGGGGATGAGTTCTTATCAGAAAATCATCCATTAACATTTTACCTACAAATAAAACCAGTAATTACATTTTATTTCTTCAATCTTGACAGGCAGTATTTTCTATCAGTCAGAGTTACACCTGCTTAATAGAATAGATCTGCAGTTCTTGAAAATTATTCCTTAATATACCAGGTATAAAGATTTCATGGTGAGATCCAAACAATTTTAATTTTTATATGTATTATTATTAAATAGCTCCAATACACACACACACAAAATGCAATGCTTCATAATGTTTAAAGTTATAAGTTCTTTTGTTAGTCAATGTTAAGTTAGCTAGGACTGCAGAGATGTGTTCACTTAAGAGGCCATCTACAGAACTCTGCTTACTCTGGCCTTCTGGGCCTTCACAAGTTTGTCAGCCACTCCGGTACTGGGAACCCAAGCAATAATTACAGTTTGAGTCCAACCAAAGGAAACAATTCTCAGGCCAGACAGACTTGGCTAAGACAATGGTGTCACAGGTTGGCAAAAGCTAATTCACCTCATAAAATTTGTTTCTCCATTTATGATGGAGGAAGGGAATACTTCTATTTCTCAAAAGAAAATTGGGAAGACGTGTGTGCAGCATGATTTACTAAGTTTTGAACCAGTCGGACATTTGACCTGTTCATGCATTTAATGTACTTCTAAGTGACCTCAATGGAGGAAGCAACAGTGGATGCCTATCTTTAAGAGGCGGAGAAGCTCAAAGAGAACTGACAAAGAAGAGCAAGGCGGAGAGATCTTTGAAAGCTAAGCTCACAGACCGTGTGGTAGATATCACTGAGACTACTTTGCATAAGCCTCCATAGCACGTTTCCTTCTCCCTCTTTTTCATCTATGCTGTGGGGCAGAGGCTTAAGCATGGTCTTCAATCAAGGTGCAGAAAGAGCACACCAGGCTTCCCAGATGCACTCACTGCACACACAGTCATGCCCTCTACAAGGAGAAAGAACAGCCACTACTGCTGTGTTTAAGGGGACATCATGACTGGCTGTGGGATAACATCTAAAAGATCTCATATATGAATATATGTGAAGGAAGGGAGGGGAGACCAATTTTTAGGAAGCATCTTATTTTTCTAGTGGGACTCACGCTTCATCTCCAACACAAATGTGCTATTAGGTGAATGTGAAAAAAAAACGATAAAATCTCTCCACTGAGCCAGTGGGAGAATCCAACCTTTATAAGTGCTAAACCAGCAACCTTTCAGAAAACAGTATCTATCTTTTTGAGCTGTTTCTGGGGAATTGTATATAAAGCTTTCTGAAAACAAAAATACTCCCTTATTTTTCCAGGATCCGTTCTGCAAGCTTGATACAAGGCTACCCAGGACAGACATCATCGGGGCTCAAAGTGTTTTCAAACTTATATTCACAGTTTGAATGTTTTTCTAATGTGGCATTTGAAAATCAAAATCAAAACAGTCTTCGAGGAGAAAAAAAACCACATTTCCTAATTTTTAGTCCCTATGAAATATAAATAAATCTATTTTTGCTACCAACATTCCTATCATTTAATGACTTGACAGTCTTTTTCTGAAGAATGTCTTTGGAAGATTTACATTTAGAAGAACTTGGCACATTTTGATTGACCACACTAAGCTACAAGGTGGCATGTCCTGATTGATTTAAGACAGGAAAGAAAAATCATACACTAAATGTTTCTGTCTTCTTCTGGGTGAGAAGAGTAATTATTGGTCAAGTCCTGGAGGGTTCAAATTGCTGAAGCACCCAAGACTCATTTTCTAGTTAAACCTTTAAGCCATTCCTCTGGTGATTAATTCAGCTTTACGTCTAACTTGGAATATGAAGTCAAGAGCAAAATCTCAACCTAAATTCTTTGGGCTTCTGTTTTGACAAAACTACCCAAACATAATGATATATAAACAATGGAGGGAAGTAAGAACTTATACTTAAAAATCTAAAAAGAAAATAACAGAAGAGGTAAGAATATTTGAGTATAATTTCTTCTGTTTGTAGGTCATGATGGACTGAATTTTTATGTGATTTCCTATCCCAAATTCACATGGTAAAACCCTAACCCTCACTGTGAAAGAAAAAAATGTAGAAGTGTTCTTTGTAAAGTAATTGAAATAATAAATAAGACTGTCACTCAGTGTTAGAGCACTTACCACACATGTGTAAGAGTCTGGGTTTAATCTCCAGTACCACACAAGAAATAGATAGATAGATAGATAGATAGATAGATAGATAGATAGATAAATCAAATAATAAGGAAATTTATTTAAATGAGAGTAAATTGGTAGAACCTCGTGTTGGCATTAACTCTCCAGATGATAAGACCAGAGAATCTCTCTCTTCTCCTATTCTTTCTCCTCCTCCTTTTTCCCCTCTTTCTAACTTTAAGCTTCCTGGTCCTGTCACCCAATGATAGCCCTGATCCACTATGAACTTGAGTTAAGGCTTGTGATAATGTGGAAACTAGAAATCCTTGACCAAGCCTCCTAGAAGAAGAGGCCACCATCCTTTCTAAGATTTTTTATTAAAATGAAAAGATAAGTAATCTACCGAATGCATACTGTCTGTGAATACAGAACCCCTGGTGTGTGAAAACCACAGACGTGTGGAAGAAAGAGTAATCTTCCTCACTGCTTTCTCTGTTAAACAGTTCAAAACCCCTTTGTCTCAGAAGCAGTGAGCACTTCAAACATGCTAAGGACGGGCTGCATCAAGCCAGCCTCCAAGACCTACAAGGAAAGCTACCCAGCCCTGGGTTGGGAATTGCTGTTGTCATAATTATCTCTAGTCAATTTTAATCCAGAAACAACACACCCATTTAAATAAAATAAAAATAAAATCCGTGGGGAAGAGAATCAATGTCTGATTCCAAGGAAAACCTGAAGATTTCAGCAGCCTTTACAAAGAAAAGTCTAATCCTGCCAAAATTTAGTACATTTTACATTTAATTTTGCTCTGATTTATGACTAAATTTCCTAGGTACCGATGGTATATAAAAAACCATTAACTCTGTTGAGGCAATTGTTAGTTTTTGTAATAAAGAATGCATAGTGCTTATACCATTATTGCTTAGAAAATTAAGGAACACAGCTTCTAATACCCTGTGCATGGAATACTGTACCAAACCACTTAACTTGCAATAATAGAGTATTGACTGGGTACAGTGATATGTGAGACACAGTTGCAGCCAGATTAAGCCTCCATCACACTGTGCTCGATAGAGCGATAGAGTCACTCTCACAATACATTCATTCCACCTCAGCCAAAGAATTCCAAACAGATTAGCTATGAAAAGACCAGCTGTAAAATATATACATTTTTCCTTTTGTTTTTGAATACCTAATTTAAATTAAATGCTTATTTATTACTATTCCTATTTTTTTTTTTTAAATGATCTTTAGAACTCAGTAATACCATGCCATTGACTTAAACTATATCTGGATTAATAAGAGACATTTCCGGAGCTAATCTCATGTTGACCCTTTAAGATAATCATCCTTCTAAAAAGCTTGGGCTATATAGTTTGCAGGTCTGGAAAGTGTGACAGTACACATCTAAGAAGTAATTTTAAAAGATCTTGAGGGGTGAGTGAGGGAGGGAATGAAAGGGAGGGAGAGAGGGAGAGGAAGGGAGGGAGGGAAGTGGAGAGAGACCATGCAAATGTTTTGCACAGTGACAATATCCCCTGGTTCCCGTCACTCTTTTTTAATAGACACTGCAACATTCAGCCAGATGTATTTCCTTAGCATCTTAAACTGAAGCCCGTTAGAACTAGAGAAAGGGCCGGTGAGATGGCTCAGCTAATTAGAGCACCCAGCATATTAGAGCTCACCCAGAGGACCAGGATTCCATTACCAACATCCATATGGTAGTTCACAAACTTCTGTACATTTAGTTCGAGAAAATCCAACATCTTCTTCTGGCCTTCTTGAGAACAAGGCACATCCTTGGTGCACATATTTATATGTAGGCAAAATGTTCATAAAAGTAATAATTTTTTAATTAAAAGAGTTAACAGAGAAATTCTAAGTTGTTACATCAGAAGAGCCTAAAGAAGAAAGAAGAAACAATACTCTGAAAAAAATAGACCAGAGGAAGAAAAGTTTGTGTAACTGTAACTCCAGCACAACAAATAAGGAGCATGTCCTTAAAACACTCCTTCTGGTTTTAGGTCATTGGCATTACTACCATTGACTTCAGCCTTGTCCATCTACCCGTAATTATAAAACCATAAATCTGTGGAATACTGTTGAAGGATAACTCTTCATAAGTCTCAGAGTTCTACAAGTCTTTGTGGGTAGAGACACTGATAGACAGTTTCTGAGCTATCATCAAAAATGAAACAACCAACATTCTTGAAGGATTGAGATAGTGTCTCTTTCTGGAGCAAGAGTAGATGTTTTTCCTAGCTGAAATATGAAAGATAACATTTTTCTCTGAGGAAAGGGTTAGGATTTCACAAGCTCAAGTGTCCTCAGCTAAAACACAAACTCATTGTAAAATACACTCTGCAGCCTTCCTCTGAAGCCACTGTGAGACTGAGGCACCAGGGGAACCTATGAGTTCATGTTGCCCGATGAATCATAAAAGATTAACCCCTTTGTTTCTGACCTGGAAGTCTCAGATCTTCTGTTAACATATATGAAACTATCACCTGATGATCTGGTAGCTTGTAACTAAAATAAAATTCCAACACTTAGAGGTCTAGATATCATTCACCAGACACAGTAGGAAACATACCTTACTAACTTCTTACTGGAATGACAGATTGCTTGACTCCTAAATTTTGAGGGTTCTAAGTAAGAGCTATTCGAGATATTTCCCTTCCACACATGCTCCTAAACTGACACGGCAGCTACTGTTCCCAAACAAAGTTGTATAATATCCCAGTCTTTGTTCCCAGAATCCCATGAGCACAAGCCTATCAAGCTATCCTGGGAATGCCAGTGACTGTGCCAAAGCATTGTCTGTGGATGCTGTCCAAAGCTTCCCCTCTTCAATTCAGTGCAGACTCTGACATGGCAGTCTTGGAACTATTCTGCTCAGACACAGTTTCCAAAGCCTCTTTTTGAAAGAAGGGGGGGGGAGGGGAGAAGGGAAGGAGGGAGGAAAGAGTGTTCCTCCTTTTAACACATTTTGTAACCAAACTTGTCCCTCCAATTCAAACTAAAGACAGAAGCTCTTATATCAAAGATTACAGACAGATTATAGTGAAGTATATCAGATTTGGTTTGTTTAGTAGTAAGGATGAATGCATAAAACATCCCCTTAATTATCTTACTACAAAACAATCTATTTTTCTAAGAATATCTGCTAACCAGAAAACCAAGAGCTAGTGTTCTCTCTCTCTCTCTCTCTCTCTCTCTCTCTCTCTCTCTCTCTCTCTCTCTCTCTCTCACACACACACACACACACATACACATGCACAGAGAGACAGAGAGACAGAGCGACAGAGAGAGACAGAGAGAAAACAAGTTGAAAAACTACATAGCACGACACAGGGAGAAAAGACACAAAAGTAAATGGCATGCACTTTAAAGGCATGGGGAAAATGTGTATAAATACTGTTCCAGCTCCTGGCAGAAAGGGTAAGGGTGTCAAAGTTGCCATCAGCCTTGAATGCTTTTGTCTAGAGCCATAGGTCTTTGCAAATGGTCCCCAGGCTTTGAAACTGGTCAGGCTTCTCTCCAGGTGGCAAGGTCCATTAGTATATCCAAATACACTAACCGGTAATTATGGAAATCAGGATGTGTAAAACATGGAGAAAATGGATTGATTGCTCAACATGAAGCAAACTAAAAACTGAGTTTTGCTGTCTCTTGTTTTTCTGTTTTCCTTCGCTAGACAAGAAGACAGAGACATGAGAGAGGACAAGGAAACCATCTGGGTTACAATGGCTCCAAGTTTCACATTCAGGCCTGCCATCCAAGTGAGGATTTAGAAGCACTTCTCTTAAACCAATAGCTGAGTGCTGCCTGCCAATTTCTCCCAGAATTTGGCTTTTCTTAGCAAGCCATTCCATTGCCTTTATCCTTTTTGTCCTTTATAATGAGATAAGAGAAAATGATGAATTGTACATAGTCACCAGGGATATTATAGGGGTAATGGATGCAGAATGAATTGAATACAACAAAAAGGAGGAGGGGGTAGACTTATCAAGACACTAGAGCTTCTGAGAAAAGGGTACAATTTATTAAAAAACAAATCAACTAAGTAACATCTAGAAAACTTAACACATTAGCCCATAAAATAATGATTAAATTCTGTTACTAGCCTAGAAATTATATAGTAGTCAGGCCTATGTTTATAGGAAACTGATAAAGTCATAAGATATAGCCAAGACCAATTTATTACTTAAAAAAATAAAAGGAAAAGAATGATGTTAGTCCAAGAGAACAAATTACCACTGGATGCTCTGCTATCTTGACTGGGGTTTTTCAGCCTGCTGTTCCCATTTCCCAGTCCTCTGAATCTTTCTACTGCTAGAGCAGTATCATTTCTGCAACTATAAGTTCGAAAATGAAATATGCTCAGTGAAATAACATTCTGACTCGGCACCATCTGAGAAGAAAATGTCCACTGGACACTTGATCCTGAAAGAGGAGTTTTGTAAAAAGCTGTCTTAACTTTGTGAAACACATTCTCAAGACTGTGTCAACTCCCTGAACAAGCAAATAATTTAAGCAACTGTGAGGGGGGTTCAGTGCATGTATCTCATGGTCAACATCATGGGCTTAGGGGAGGCCGGCCACTAGGTAAGAAGTTTGAACCGCACAGTTTCTAGGAGTCTGTTAAAGCAAAAATGAAGGAACCGTTTCAAATGTGTACAATTCTACCAAACCAGACACTCAAAGGATCCAGGAAGGATTGAGAATCAGATTAGCTTTCTGCTGGAGAAAGCCACCTTGCATCCCAGTAGTAAGCTCATGCCTTATTTGCCAATAAAGGTCTGGATCCATGGACTGGGCATCCAGGTGACCCCCATTTCTGAGTAAATGCTTCAGCTGGTGCCAAGGGCTGCATGCAGCTTGGAACTGGTAAGGAGGAGATTAAACTGAAGGCATAAACACCTGCCTCAAAGCCTGTGGGGAGCTCTAGTGATTCTGACAGGCCGTTGGTGGTAATTGTCCTGTCTCATCCAATAAACCAGCTATTCCAACACTGAGAGGTTGATGCCTCCTGTCAGTTGACCGTAATTCCAATCATCTCCATCACACATATATGTTTTATTTGCATCGCACCTGTACCACCACAGAGCAGGAGAGACCAATTAAACTATGATTAGCACATATGCTGCCCAACTCTGACAAATGGCTGTTCTCAATGAAATCAAAGAACTGTGGAGAGAAAGCCAGATGACCATATAGGTGTGGGAGGATGGGACACAGTGACATTGAGAATACGCGACACACAAAGATGGACTTAAAAGAAATAGATTTCACTGTATATTTTATTGCTGATACATGAGGGAGGTTGATAGTACATGTTTAGACCAGGGCAAATGTTTTGTTTTAAAAACTCACTACCAGTAAATGAAGTAGCAAAAGGATAGACGGGATCATGTGCCTTGACTCAACTAAGTTTAGACTGCAAGGACATCTGGACACAAGCATCTGGAAGAAATATCATCTGGCCTATTGAAACTCAAGCACAAATACAGACAAGGTCATTGCAATGATGATGCGTCATGTTGACTTGTCTCTGTGTCTATATTAGTTAGGACGAATGCAGCTGCTCTTAAAAATAAAACTGTTGTATCCAGTAACAACATTCTTAGTAATCAGGCCACACTCTTCCATGTAGACGTTGGAGCGATAAGCAGAAGCCTCCTATCTGTATTTCTGCCAATTCTAAGGCTCCTAGCATCTTGTTTAAGCAGGTACGGGTGCAGGGGAAAGAGTACAACAATGAAGGACTCCCATTCTTCTTGGAGGAGGAAAGAGCTCAGAGACCACATCCTTCAGTGAGGCAGTTAATGTTACAAGGTTCTGGAGAAACATTATTTATAGTGGTGTAGCTACTAGTAACTGGTCCATGTGTCGGTAAATAACCCCCTTTTAATGCTCCTGATAGCAACCCTAATGAAACTCAATGAATGAAGCATACACACACACACACACACACACACACACACACACACACATGCTCATATGTGAAACTAGAAGGAGGAGTAAGGAAGGAAAAGGGGGGGGACTGGTGAGCATGCGAGGGAGATAAGTGTGGGTAATGGGGAATGATCATGATCAAAGTGTATTATATACATGTTTGAAATGTCATAGTGAGCCCTCCTATAATAAACACTTATTTTAAAAGAAAGAGATTGGCTTCTTAAAATGCAGATCAAGGAAATAATATCCCTGCCCCTTTAAAAAATGGCCAGGCACATAGCCACGCCTAGATGGAAAGAAAACTTGCCTAGTCCTGCCAAAGGTGACCATACATTGCAGAAATAGCACTTTTACATTTTGTGGACAGTCTCTTCTATAGAGGCATATTCTCTTGAATAAAAGTAGCCACCCAGGAGTTGTTCTGAGATGCCAATCATTTCAGCTTATACTTTCCTGTTGATTTGGATTATTAGGACACATGACCTTGCTTCTCCATCACTAGTAACTTAATGTGACTGTTCTTCAAGATGCTGAAGGAAATCTAACCAGGTAATGAAGATGTCTCATAGCATACTAGTGGGAGAGGGAATATGACTTAAATATCTTTCTGCTAAAGAAAGACAATGTTGTCACTCATAATCTTTCCTTCAGCTTTGCTTCTGTTCAGTAGCACTGGGTGGTGTTTGATTCTGTCACAGAAACCTGGAATTCAGTATCCACATGAAAAGGTTCATGCTGTGGATGGCAGAGACAGGAGGATTGCTGAGACTTGCTGGTTGCCAGCTTAGCTTCAGTTTCACAGAAAGACGGTATCAAAGGACGTAGGGAAAAAAAAAAAAAAAAAAACTAAGTAACATCTAGAAAACTTAACACATTACCCCATAAAATTATAATGATTAAATTTTGTTACTAGCCTAGAAATTATATAGTAGTCAGACCTATGTTTACAGGAAACTGATAAAGTCATAAGATATAGCCAAGACCAATTTATTGTACACAAGTTCACAGACATGCATATTGGCACACATACATAAACCACACAGATATACAGGAAACAAAAGACTTGTCTAATAGACATCCAGTAGCTCAAGTAGGGAAAATGAAGCAAAGTGCCATTCATACAAGGAGGAAAAGTCAAATATTTTAGCCACGTATTATAAAATTCCCTGAGTTTATTTAAAAGGAAATCCGACAGTGCTTGTGCTTCCATGAAATATAATATTTGTACCACTAAAAACAAAGAGTTTGTAAGCTACTGCTTTTGTCCAGATTAGTAATTCATTAAGGATCCAGGGCTGGAGTTTCAACTTCTAAAATGCATTGGTGGAAAGTTCTGTTGATTATGGAGTCTGATTTCCTAGTCAGCATCCACCAAAAGCAGCAACTGAAAGTGCCTCTGCTGCGCAGTTCTGCTGACTTATGATCCCAACTTCGCCAGTGCTCATCTGCTTCTAGGCACAGCTGTTTTCGAATGGAATAGTGCTTTATGCAGACAGTGCCAGCCCGCCTGGCCTCGGAGCAAAGAGAAGAGAATTTGGGCAATCGATATTTTAGAGTCGGAGCCAAGATTCTGGGCCATCACCTGCAAATTCAGATTCCCATGATCTGGTCCTTACTGAAATGCACAGCCATAAGCAGGTCTTAGAGAAATGCTATGACAGCCCAACTCTCAAGGTCTTTGATGGCTTCTTTGAGCCTGTCAAAAAGTTGAACAAATTTCAACATAATGAAAAAGACAATGACATACACGGTGCCTTCTCTACCTTTGCCCAAGCTGGAAGAAAAAAAAAAAAAAAAAAAGCTGCACCCAAATTGATAATTACAGGATTTGAATCTGTATGTGTTTCTTGTAGCTGTTTTGCTATCAAGTTCAGCAATTCAGAGCATATATTTTAAATATTTGTTGGGTTTTTTTTTTTTTTTTAATACAGAGGACAGAAAAAGTGTCTGATTTCTTGGACTTAGAGTTACAGGTGGTTGTGAGCTGTGCAAGGTGGGTGCCAGAAACTGAACTTAGGTCCTCTGCAAAAATAGTAAATGCTCTTAGCCATTGAGCCATCTTTCCAGACCCCAGGATATACACACACACACATACATGTACACACACACATACACACACATACACACACACATACACATACAGTGTGTATGTGTATATGTATATATAATATGTGTGTATATTATATTTATTTCAAATAAACGACGTAACCACAGTGAATTGACTTTTTAGAACACTTGGAAGAGAACATAATATCAGAACCAGCGAGATAGGTATTAACGATAGTAAGACTTGTGAAGAGACAAATTCCCCATAGAGCTTAGCAGCCTTTTACAATATCAGCATTCCCCTTGCCCTCTTCTTGATAAACACCCACTGCTACAGTTCTACATCTCCCTGGGCTTTCTAAAGCTAGGATCTGATCCCGCATGCCAGGTATAAATCACATTTTGAAGCCATGGCTCTGGAATGAGCGCACCTTTGTTTATTACACACTATTAGCACTTACTGTATAGCAGAAAGTTATTCTATTGTATGTTATCTCTTAATTCCAATTCAGACACCGAAAGATAAAATATAAAGACATGCATTTGTGCCCGTGCATGTACATGTGTGTAGGTTAGGTGGCTACTGAGCTCCAGGACCGCATATGTTTCCAGTTTACTAGCACTGGCCTCAGAGGTGCTACGACACCTAGCATTTGTACATGGGCTCTGGGATTTGAACTCAGGTTCCATGTGAGTGTGGAACTTTATTGACTGAACTGTTTATAGCAACCCACGTATTCTATTAAAACAATTTTAAATTTAAAACATTTTATGTTTTAGGTAGTCCTTGTGCTATTTGTATTTTGATGTTAATTCAGCTTCTCTAACAGAGGCTGTCTGGGACAAGGAGTGAATCACATACTCAGGACTTCAAGTGACCCTTCTAATGAAAAAAAAAAAAAAAATCACTGGGTGAGTAGGCAAGACTTCCAGGTTGGAGAGAGGAAGAGAAGGAGAAGGAGAGAGATACAGGCTTTTGGACAGAGACAACAGGAGGACAAGATGTAGCTACAAGTAGCCCCTGGTTTAGATGGCGAATCTGCCAGGATTCACCACTGGAGGATTCAGATTTAATATGGCTTACAAGATTCTAATTCTAGTTGTTGCACCCCAGCGATTGAATTACCATTGATTCTGAACTAAGTTTGTGTGATGTTTTCCTTCATTCGGACTCAACTGGGTTCCAGAGAGAAAGGTACGGCAGCAAAGTACGGGTTTGCAAGAAGTGCACCCCAAAAAGCCGTAGGTATTTTAAAATGTGAGATTGGCATGGTAGCAACCCTCCAGTCAGAACTTAGCAAGCTGGGTGGAGAAATTTTGGAGCTCTGTTGTCAGAGAGTCTCCACGAGATGAGAACAGGCCGGCCATGGCTGCCAGTGCCTGGCCGGCTGCTGGTGTAGGGTGAATAGCTTTTTTTGTTTAAATATTTTCCACTACAATTTTAAATTATATTTAAACACACACACACATACACACCTGGATTTGAGCATTTGTACTAGTTCGCGTGTGGCATATGGAGGCCAGAGGTTGATTTTGGGTTATCTGCTTTCTTTGTGAGGTGGGGTCTCTCACTGAATCTGAAAGGGATTGATTTGGTTGGACTGGCTGTCCAGTGAGCTTCATGAATCCTCATGTCTCTGCCCCAAACCCCATGTCAGCACTGGAATTGCAGGCACACACTACTGGGATCTACTTTTTATATGAGTTACAGATGTGCAAAGTCAGATTTTTTTTGCTTGCAAGCTCTGCCGTCTCGCCATCAAAATGTATACCCATAAAAAGTCAGTAGGGCTTGGATGTGACCAGGCATCGAACTGTTTCTATTTATCTTCCTTTTCTAAAACTGTGTATACAGTAAACATATATTATTACTGTACCAAGAAGATGATTGCTTTCACTATACAATAAATCTAAGAGTTCAGCAACAGTTTTAATGGAGTTATTCTTGATGAATCCAAACAATACTTAGATCTTCATTTTTCCTCTAAGTATTGAAAAAACAATAACCAAATGTGATTTAAAATTCAGTTGATAGGCTTAATTTTAAATATAGATATAGTGTAGTTAAAATATACAGTCCACTTCCCATGCCCCCGGGCTGTCATTCGATTCTATTTTTTCAGACCTTCACAGGTTGGTGGTTGGCTCCCTCCAAGAGTCAGATTACCTTCTGAATCAGATTCCATGCTGTTACCAAGATATATTCCTCTTTGGTTTGTCACAAAACCATGCTTCTACTGGAATGTTTTTTAACAAGTTATTGAACCGCAGAAAGGACATTGCTTTCAAAGCTGTTGTCTCGTCCAAGAGCCCTGTTGGGATTCTTGGCTCATTCTCTGGAAGCCCTGACACAAAATCAGCAGACAGAGGCAGCCCCACTTTGTGATGGCTCCCCATGCAGAGGGTACATTAGCCAGCCCACTCATTAAAGAAGTTCTAGAAGATAAAAACCCCATGCCACGAGATTGACAGTACCCCCAAACAAACTGGGAAGCCCGCAGCACCACGTGGATAAGGGAGCAGACCACAGACAGCAGAATTCCCAGAAGAGGTCAAATTTATGGTACAGTGGGATTATTCTGGAAACACCACGAAACTGTGAGGTTGCCAGTAAGAAAATTAATGAGGTGCTAGTGGAGAACTGGTTTGCTCTCCACTTCCAAAGCAACTTCAACATGTTCTTAAAGAGGAAGCTTAAAGGTATCCCTACAAATAAAGTGAAAGACATCCCCCAAAGATAAATTAAATGAGTGCTGGAATGAGGCAAAGGTTGTGTGAGACTCCTGGAATCCCACAGTCAGTCCCTGATTCATGACATATCATCTACACAGCTAGGAACACCTCTGAGAATCTGTAGGAGGGTATCTTCAGAGTTTGAAGAGAGAAGACACACCCAGAATATGTATGACATCGTCCCATGAGGCATGGTCATGAGTAAAATTAAAAGGAGAAAGCCCTTGCTGAGGACTAGATTTCATGGTATCAAAAGGTATCATGCAAGCCTGTAAGGGAGAGAAGCAAACAATAGACCTACCCAGCTATCATGCCTACAGGCTCACAACAATAGGTATGGAGCAACGACCCTCAGGGTGCAATAAGGTCACCCATAACAGCTGTCTGCAGTCAGGCCTGCTGAACAAGAGGAAAACCATGTCTGCTACTAAAAGTCTAGCCAGCTACCTAGTGAAGTCATAGATCTTGAAGGAAAACATGCAACCACCCCTTTACTAAGCCAGTATAATCCTTAAATGCATTCTAAATATTTATCTTATACTAGACAGATAAGGGCAGCTCTTACACCTTAACAAAGAAACTACTCCTTATAACAGAAAAACACCAGTATATGAAACCATGACTGCTCCTTGATACAGAGAACACAGCGATTGTGTGAGCCCACTTCCATGCGATCCATCCACATACGACCCAATGGTTCACCTGGGGCTCAGGGAGCATCACAAAGGAAGGGACAAAAAGAATGAAAGATCCAGAGGAACGGGATTTTTGCTGTGAAGTTGTGTCTCCTAGAAATGTCAGGGAAGCTACACCTACACAGTCTCTGTAACATAGCTCCCTAAACAACACCTAAACAAGCATGACACCAACAGACATGCTAGCATCAAAAGAGAAATCTCATGAGTCCCTAACATCGATGAAGAACTACAGGCAACTAAGAAATGTCAACAACAAGAGAAAATAAACATCCCAGGGAAGAGTCACCCAATTGATTATCCAATACCAAGTGGTCAGTCCTGAAGTCATGCACATACAAATAAAATTATACAAACTGAGAAGATTGAATTTATATATTTAAATCAACATTTAAAGAAGAGGAGGCCAAGAGGTTATGGGAGAACAAGAGGAAGGTACACCAGGGGAGTTGGAGGGAGGAAAAGAAAAGGGGAAATGATGCAATTATATTTTTAAAAAACATTTATTCATTTTATGTATGAGTATACTGTAGCTGTCTTCAGACACACTAGAAGAGGGCGCCAGATCTCCTTATAGATGGTTGTGAGCCACCATGTGGTTGTTGGGAACTGGACTCGGGACCTATGGAAGAGAAGACAGTGCTCTTAACTGCTGAGCCATCTCTCCAGCCCGATGTAATTATATTTTCATTTCAAAGAACTAATTTTAACTTCATAGGAAACTAATTTGTACTTCATAGGAAAGGAAGCGAAACAGCCAGTGTAGATGCCGTGTAACCTAGTGCCTCACACTCCCGTTACCTTCCCCTTCCCTGACAACCTGGACCATACCCTCAAACTGTGAGCCGAGATAAACTCCTTCCAGCCCACAGTGCTTTTGTCAGATGTTTTGCTTCAACACTGAGAAAAGTACCTAACACAAGCAGGATCACAAATGTGACAGGAGGAACAGTACTTGGCAGCCACAGCCACGCCCACTTGGCTGCTTGTGCCCCCACATGACAAAACTGAATAGCTGCAACCGAGGCTAAGAATGCGTAAAGCCAAAACTCTTGATTTCTGGTCCAGCTACAGAAAATGTTTTCCAAGCCCAGGGTAAGAGTTTTTAAAGACAGATGACGTATGTGTTGACAATGACAGGAAGCATTGCCAGTTGGGGTATAGAGTGTCAAAAGCACTGTTTCAGAGCTATTTGACAGTGTCTAATAAAGGTGAATGATACTTTCCCTGTTTATCCATAAAGGTCATATCTATGTCTATTTCTAATTTACATATGAATGTACATATCCCAACCAAGACACATGCAAGCAGGTGTAACACATAACACAGAATAAGAAAATTTTATTATAGTCATATAATGAAAATTTTAAAAAACATATAGGAAGGAACAAACTAACACGGTCTGCACCACATAAGTGGAACTCTAATCCAGACTGCTGAATAATGACTGACACAAAAGAGAACTTACAATGTGATTTTACTTATAAGAAGGCCAGAGTTTAAAATTTTTATTGGTTGCAACAGTGGAAAAACACAGTTGTGCATATTTTGAGGTATGTGTACAGACTGTGAAGGTCATGAAGACTCCTGTGTGAAAAAAAAAATCTGTAAAATCTCTTCCAACTTAAGTTTATGTATTTGTTATTGTTGTGACTACATAATACTGTTCTAAAAGAATAGGTGGAGTGGTAGACGTCATTCAGTCAGTAAAATATTTGCCTCACAAACACATGGACCTGAGTTCAAATCCCAGAGCCTGTGTACAAATGCCAGGTATAGTAGCACTTGTGAGTCCAGGGCTGATAAGGTGGAAACAGATGGGGCTTTAGAACTCGGTAACCTTCCTTCCAACTTGCACAACTGGAGAACTCCAAGCCAGTGAGAGATGCTACACACACACACACACACACACACACACACACACACACATTCTTTTAAAAAGCAGGTGGGGCAGTCAACAGGATGACTCAGTGGGTAAAGGTACTTGTCAAGGAAGCCTGACTACCTAAGTTCAAACCCAGAACATACAGTAGAAAAAAGAACTGACTCCTGGAAGTTATCCTCTGAAGTCTATGTACACACTGTAGCATACATTTACCACTCCCCCATATATACATATAAACAAATAATAATAAATAAAATTCATTTGTAAAAAGCATAGGTAACATACTCCTTAAATTCCAGCACTCGGGAGGCAGAGGCAGCCAGGTCTCTGTGAGGTTGAGGCCAGCATGTTCTACATAGTGAATTCTAGGACAGCCAAAGATACACAGAGAAATCCCATCTCAGAAAAACAAAAATAAAGAAATAAATACATAAACAAACAAATAGTGAAAAATAAAAAGCATAGGTAGTCCCCCAAAACAATGTCTTATAGATACTACAGAATTACCATTATCAATTAGTTTTAGGAAACAGGCAGACTTTAGGATCAAATTATTTGCTGAAAGCATAGATCTTAAAAATATAACCAGCTACAATAACATATAAACACTTCTAGATAATGAATCACAATAAGTCAATTTCAGCAATATTCAAAGACACTGCCTGGCAAAACAATCTACGACACCAAAAATGCTCACATTGTGATTCTATTCATACAAACTTCAAAACTAGACAGACATAAAGCATTCATATGAGCAATGCAGGCTTAGATGGTAAAACCGCATGGGAACAAAAGTCATTGAGTTCCATTGGGAAGGCAGGCACCATGCATGGTAATATAGCCATGATAAAGAAGCCGCAGGATGCTTCTGGGACATGAAAGTCTTATGTCTCAATCTGCTTGATGATTACACTCATGTTCACTTTACCTAATTCATGTTTTAAGATATTTCCCAAATCTTGCTCTATTTCAAATAGGATGTGGAAAATATGCTAAAGACAGAGAGGAACTGAAGGTCACTCCGGATTTACTATTTTACGTGCGTTCTTTCTTCACAGGTGTGTGGGTGTGAATCTGAAAGATCATCTTTATACAGGTACACTTATCAATTTAGTGTGTAATCATGTCTTTTTTTTTCTTACCTGAGTTTGTGTATGAACAGATACAGACAAAGTATTCTATTCAAATGCCCACAGCAGGTTTTTCTAGAAGTCTGTTCTAAGCTGGAGACATTTCCTCATTGCAGTGAATCGATGACCCCTGCAGATTCATCATGCTTTCATTTTCCAGATGGGGTTCATCTATGGGATTACTGTGTCATTGTTTACTGGACATATGGGATAACGTCTCATCATTCGGTCAATATGTTGTAAGACAGAATCAAATCCAACCGCATCTGGCAGAACTACACAATACCTAAAAGGCCTGAGCTTTGACTCTGATGCTTAACTGAATAGGACTCAGGGCTTGCATTTCTTAAGGAGCAGAATGAGAAGAAAGGTATGCCTATGTGCTAGGCAGCAAAAACAAGGGTAAGGATAAGGATGAATAGTTTGTGAAAACCTGTTGTATTTCTCCCTTAGGGTAGCAGTATCTTGAGAAATGGCTGGATTCGATTCTTAGTAGATAGTACCATTATTTGTCAGGCATATGATAAAATATAGCCAGTAGAACATGAGCAAAACAGAAGATCTCAACTTCCAGGTCAGATACATAAACCTCCTATAAAGTATTCCCTCTATATTTTTAATACCTTACAGCTATCTACAGGGGAAATTAGCACCTAAAATAGTCTTAAATTTTTGTTGAAGATAGAAAAGTTTCCTTCCTCCCAGGAACCTGGATAACTTCCCTTTGCGTTGTCTTTACACTGACAAAATCCTACTCTGTGAGAAAAAAATACAAATCAGCACTATCTTCCATTATTTCTTTTCACCCTCTCTGTCAGAGCAGTTAGCCTACACTAATACATGAAGTGGCACTAGAACTCCATGTGTAGTGGGAATTAAATGAAAACAAGAAAGAAGGAAGTTTAGCACAGTGTCTTTTGCTTTTTAAGTGCTGAGTGTGTGGCTTAGTAAGAACCCAGGAAATCGCTGAAAAGTTTCGAGTCTTCTAAATGATTAAGTTTCAAGAGACGAGCTCTTGAAAATAAAAGAAAGTGATTGATGACAGTTGGCTCAGTCCGTTTCTTCCTGCTAATCACTCCTTCCTCTAAAGAATCCACTGGGTTTGGTTATATGTGTTGCATAGTGGGCTACCAAAGCACAATTGAGCAATAACGCTGTGAGACAAGCTCAATGCGCTAACCATCAGGGACAATGATGGAGCAGCTGGAGATTAGACGCGTCCCCACATCAGCACATGAAGACTGGGAAATCAGTTTGAAACATGTATATTAAAGGTTGTTATCTTTCCCTGCTTTATCTTTCTTTACATGGCAAGTACATTTGGGCAAACACCACACACACACACACACACACACACACACACACACACACACACTGACATGCAGATAGATCGCCGCACTGCAAAGTGTATTGGTGATTTTATTGATGAATCTCTCAAATCATCACCCAAACAAAATAAGCTGTTCACTTCACAGCTGGAGTCAAATGGAGTGAAGACAGTTGTCTCCCCCTTCTCTGATGATAAATGAGTCTTCCCCTGCTTACTCGGGTCCTTGACCGAAATTCACCGCTATTTCAGTGACCCAGGAAGACCTTTGAGAAGAAAAAAAGCCACACTCACAAATGCCTAATGAAGCTTGTCTGGGCCATTACTATTGTACCCTGTCGCTCTAACTATAATTGATTTGCTAAACTAACTTTTTTTTTTTTTCATAATCAGCCCGGCAGACAAAAAAACACCTGATAGAAATTCAAACATTTTGTTCTCTCTTGCTCTTCTGTCTTCTAGAGCCCTTGAATCTCATGCCTATTTAAAACTTTCAGTGAAGTTACATACTCCCTTATTTTATGGTGGATGTAAGCAAATGGGTATCTGGTCTTTTAGAAAGTCTTTGATAAAAAAGATCTGAGGAACACATAAAGAGGATATTTTTTGCCCATGGGACAATCATTTTCATCGAGGCAGAAATCTCAGTTGACGACAAAAGACTTCCTAGAGCACATTGACGTTTTAGATGTCACCTCAGGGCCTAAGTGGACAAAATGCCATAGTCACATAGCAACGTCAAAGGTGACATATGAGACATGATTGCATGCATTTATCCACCCCAGGAGTCAAGGTGGAATGACACATAGAAAATTCCAAAAAGTGATACATCTAGTCTCTTATGTAGATGCAAAGACATTTAATACCTCCATCCACCAAAGATGACAGCACAACTTTTTTTCACAGCACTTACCTTACAATTTTACTTGGTGGCCCCTTACAAACACTTCCTTTAAACTCTTCACAAAGGTAAAATTAAACAACTTTCTGGGGCACGAAATGAAAAAGCAAAACAAGTCTTAGACGAAAGGGCCTGGGGTTTCTGTGTTCCTTTCACAGAGCAAACTCCCCACATGATTCTCAAGCCTGAGTTTCCTCAGGAAGCCATGTACTTTGTAGCTGCTGGGCATCTATCCTCAACAATGAGAAAGTACGTGTTAACAGCCTGTAGTGACAGGACTCCATTATTTCCAGAACATAACATCTCAGAAGGACTCCTAGCCACCCAGAGGCTGCAGAGAGTTCCATTCAGCCATCTTTGTGAACCGTGAGCACCTGAGAAAAGATGAAAGTAGAAGAGCTGGCCCTGGGGAGGAAAGGGCTTTTTCCCTTTCAACTTTCTGAACTTTTCTAGGTCTGTGGAGGTCCAAACCACAGAACCAAGAAAGCTCAAAAGGAAGACAACAAAAGAAGTTACAAATCAAAGAGACTTCTCCACTGCCCAGCTCCTGCTGTTCCGCTTTCACTGAACACCAGTGTCTCTTGAATGGATGGCAGCCCTTCAACATTCCTGTACAAAGTCAACACATTGTGTCAAGGAGTGTGCACAACTTGCAAAGGGGCTTTCTAGCTGCCTGTGGACTGCCCTGGTCCTTCTTAGTCTCTATCCATAGTAGGTTTGTGGGGCTGGGACCTGGGATGTTTTCTCTGTCCTATAATTATGAGATTTCTCTGCAATATATGTATTAACCCCATACTCACCCTTTACACCTCTAACCATGCTTTCTCACTGGGGTGTTGCTTTCTCTAGTGAGATGAGCTGAAACTCCTGGTTACTCCAAATAAGATTGTTCATCAACAGCACAAAGAAACAGGTCTCTTCATAGCCAGCTTGGTGAGTCTGTAAGTTTATTGGGGTTGTTTATAGGATCATGAGTAAACAATTGCTCAGAGAAGCACAATTTAAAGACAGCTTCATCACCAAAATATCTCAATCCAGCATGGGTAACATCTCACAAAGCATGCATAACTGCAGTTGCCTGCATAATGTGTTGGCAAGAAAAGCCTCCTGACCATTATTTTTGCTCATATGTCCTACATGAGGAACATTCTGAATATCCTGGGTCTTATAAGATTCTTTGAGGTTTATGAGCTGATCCTTGGGGAATACTTCCTAACTCCTCATGAGTGATTTCACATGAGACCTTTCTCTGCCCACTTACCACGTAGTTCTCTTCCCCTTCCTGATAAGTCACATGCTTCACAATTTCTTTAGAGGTATCTGCTTTAATCACAACTCTCCTAGTTACAAGAAACAAAGAGAAAGCACATTCAGAGATCATGTAACTAGGTTAGTTCACAAAAATATGAAGAGCAGAGACAAAAATATGTTTAGTAGGATTTGAAGACTAAGCAATGGTGGGACTAAGGCAGAGTGAGTCTCCCATTCCTGGCACCAAAAATAACCTAAGAAAGAGAATATGCATTAAGAATAAGAAATGGTAGCATTTTGCAACAACAAAAATAACAACAAAATAATTGCTAACAAATAACACAAACATCCAGAAAAAAGTATGCTAATGTATCTGTTAATTAACTGGCTGACTGATAAAAACTTTTGTAATAAATTTCTCCTCATTTCATCTATGTCTTTGATCATCCCTGCAAATGACAATAATTTGAAATGTAATTTTACATAAGAAGATAAATAGTTCAGTTTTTCCTCCAATTACATGGATCAATATCTATTCCTGAGAGGCTAAGGGTATAGCTCAGTTGGTAGAGTATTTGCCAAACATGGGTTAAGCCCAGGGTTTGATCTCCAGCCTTGCATAAACTGGTAGTGCACACCTATAATCCAAGGTGAAGGTAGGAAGATTACAAATTCAAGTTCATCCTTGGCTACCTGGTGAGTTCAAGACAGCCTCAGACACATGAGAACCTGTACAAAATAAGAACAAAACCAAACAAACAAAAACCCCACATCTATTGCTAAAGCTGGGCTACAGGAAACATAAAACCACCACACAGAGACTTCCCCCACTGTAGTTTTGTCAGTGAAACCATTAAAGTCAGAACTTACAACTTGTATTTCGAGTCAATCACCTCAAAAGAAAAATGTGTACCGTACAAAAAGACATATTTCTCAATTATTTCCTTAAAACTCTGTATTTTGGATGATTACAAACAGTCTCCCTGGTCCATTTTCCACACACTCATTATACAGGAGCCGTAAGACATATCTGAAAGTGAGCCACATCCCATTTCTCCATGCTTTTCTGTAGGAAACAATTACAGACACAGGAGAGACCAGTTCAGAGGCTCATTCCACTGTCCTGGTGAACACAAGCTTGGTGTAAGCTGATGTACTAACAGTGCCGATAAAAATGAATGGAGTGAGACAGTCCAAAGAGAGAGCCAAACAATAGGCAAGGTGATGTGAAAGGCAAGAAAAGTAAGTTCAGAACGGCACTTAGTCAATTACATATTTCCAGAGGATTATTCTGTGTGCTTAGGTTCAACGTGGGACCTGAAACAACAGCATCTAAAGAAATACCATCCATTGAGGAGCTGGAGAGATTTTGGCAATGAAAAGAGAATAACCTTTTGCAAAGAAACCCAGTAGAGCTGCCAACATGGGTATTACTAAGTGACTCACAACCACCGGTAACTCCAGCCCTGAGGTTATCTGAAGCCTTTGACTCACAGTCAGATGTGCACACTCACACTCCACTCGCACACAATTAAAAAGAGTAAAATAAATCCTTAAGGAAATATTGGTTGAGCTGAGGTTTTCATTTCCCTTCACATCTAGAAAAAAATTATATGGAAGAGTCTAAACTGTTACTATTATGATGCCAGTATATAGTTCTGAAAATCTGTCCGACCATCACCTCATAAACCTGCTGAGGCCAGAGAAGAAAACATCCAGTCACTGTGTATAGGCTATGGTCTCTGCTTTCTTCCAGCCTCTCTGATACCTCTCTCCTGAAGTTCCTATTATCCTGAATGCAAAGCACCTTACCACATCTTCCAGTGAGTCACCTGCAAGTCTTTCATAAGTGACATTTAGAAGACTGAACCTCATGCTCTGTAGAAAAACGGTATGTTCACATTTACTGTAAAATGGGAATATTTCCTTACATAAGACAGTAAGCAATGTGGTTGGCCACTTGACACATTTTCCTTTCCTCTGCTTTCACTGCCTGTCCTGTCTTGTGTGGCCCAAAGCAATAAAAATCCACTATTTCAGACACCATTGTAACTATGCTGACACATTTCTGGTTAACGAGAAGAAAATATCTCTTGGGAATTTCTAAGAAAAAGATCATCCTCTCTAAGGAAAAAAAAAATTAGCTAGTTTCTCCTGCTACAATTTAGGAAAGCATTTAATAAAAACTACCTAAGAGTTCTAGATCGCAGAAGTTATCAACCAAAAAGAGAATCATATTGATTTGACAAATAAAATATATCAATAAACTTATGAAATCTGGATGTTCCTCATGGTCAACAGTCTTTATCTTGGAAAGCCTCAAGCTCTTCATTGATCTTTGTTAACCAACCAGCTTTGCTGCACTATACCTGCCTGTGTGTTCAGAACTTAAAATACTGCTAAGTTTCTCTCCGTAAATGTATTCATCTTGTCCAGAGACACGGGAGAAGCCACACACCCTAAACAAGCCGCATGCAGGAGATATGGAGGCTGTGAGAAGGAAATGGGCAGAAGACAACAATCTCACCAAGATTACATTCCATAAAGTGCAATTGGCAACATCTGCTCAATCTACTGTAGATAAACAGTGAACTATTTTCCATCTCATTAACTGAGAGGATGAGATATTAAATAAACCCCAGGGGCCTTGTGCTTTGTTATCGCATTTAAGCCTTGGCCCAGACTTGCTGTGTTGGCTAATCTGAGTGGTGTTTTATAGACTAAAATTCTCTCTCTCTCTCTCTCTCTCTCTCTCTCTCTCTCTCTCTCTCTCTCTTTCTCTCCCTCCTTCCCTCCCTTTCTCCCTCCCTCCCTCTCTCTCTCCCTCCTTCTCTCTCTCTGTCGCTCTCCTTGTGTGTGTCTCTTTTTCTATCTCGCTCTCTATCTCACAACACACATACACACACACACACACACACACACACACACACACACACACACACACACACACACACTATCCAAATGGCTTAAGACTAAAAGTCCCTGCTTAATTTGACTGTTTCTCTAATTACTAGACACTTAGCTTAAATTATTAACCATGTCTTCAGCTGTGATATATGATACCTGTAGGTCTCCAAACAGGATTCTAATAGAATTATCTAATTCTATTAAACTGCAAACAACTGTCCATTAAATATTTATTAGCCAGCTTGCATTCACTGAAGATAGATTGGCGTGTCAGCAAACCCCTGGCTCCCCTTTCTCCAAGCGCAGTGGCATGAGGGCTAGGCAAGGCACCTCATCAGAACTCTGCATATTGATCACCTGCCAATTACCTGTTTAATCAAAATCAATGGAAACAAAAAGAGTTTAGAAGAACTTACAAGGTGTGGTATGGATTTTTTTTTTTTTAATACTTGGTTAAATAAGTAAATTGGTTAAAAGCTAGCTAAGTTCATTATAAACACTTAAGGTTTATTTTACCATGGGAGAAACTACTGACAGATAAATAATTAGACTTTCTTTTTTAGATTGGTGAATTGTATTTTTAATAAAGTGTTGAACAAGTGTCCGATTTAGTCACCTGGGAGAAGAGTTCTTTGATGTCAAGGTTTGGAGCTGAAATACCTACTTTTTTAGCACCATACGATAACCTGACACCTTTGGCAGACAACCTTTCTTCGGATGGGAAGCATGTGGGCAGTTTTAGACAATCAAATTATGCAAGATGGCACATATTCCCTCACTAAAAATGCAAGAACCATCTGGATTCTCACAGAGGATCTGGGAAAAATGAACAGGGACTATCAGTCCTCCAGAAAATCCACTTGAACAAGAATTGTTCAAATGTGAAACCCTAAATCAACTCTTACCAACAAAAGGCCAGAATGGAGAAAGGGGAAGGAGAGCCTTGCCATCTGACCTTTGTTCAAATGGTTTCTCAATAATGAGAAATAATCAAGCCAGTAAGGGAAGGCATTGCTATAGCATATGAACAACAGTGGCAGGCATTGCCCACTTTCATTGGTTACCTTAAAGGGAATCAACCCCCACGGCAGCCTTGCTTTCAAGAAAAATGCAACTGTCCAGAGTAGAGTAGTTAGGATAAACATGAATATTATCACTAGACTCCCCCATCATTTAAAGCAAATCAACAAAAATAAAACAAAGCTAGTGCAATCTGCAAAATTAATTTCATAAACGTTGCATTAATTGAAACTATACCCAAATAAATGGGTGTTCTGTGTAATTGTTTATATTTTTAAAAAAAACTCAAAATCATAAAAACTTAAGCTATGCATAAGCAGAATTGTGGCTGCTTTTGGCAGTGAGGAAGCACATAGTGACTGAAGAAGGGGTAGCAAAGATGACTTAGATGTGGTTTCATAACGATAATGATCCCATCTTAAAGCTGGTTACAAGGAACTAATCTAGTTCAGGTTTGGTTTTTTTTTTTTTTTTTTTTTTTTTCCACTTTCTGAATGTATATGATTTTTCCAATAAAACCTTTACTGCCTGAAAAGTGAAACAACAGAGCAATTTATTTGAATGGCCTCTGGCAAGTCACTTATCTCTGGACTTCAAAGTTCCCATCATGTGTAAAATAAAGAAGTTGAACAAGATGATCTTCAGATTTCTGTTGCAGAACTGTTCCCATACTACAAAGATCACTAGTTTCTCAAGAAAAAAAAAAAAAAAAAAAAAAAAAAAAAACAGATCAATAAATCTGTACTGCCATCAATCCCATGTTGGCTTCCAATCTCACATTTCATATCTTCATCCCTTTCTTTTGATAAAAGAAGAAGAGAATTCTGGAAGGCTTTGAAGCATCTGAACTCAGGGAATTATCCCTTTGTCTGGACTAAGTAGGGAGAAAGATAAGTTGAGAGAGAGAGAGAGAGAGAGAGAGAGAGAGAGAGAGAGAGATTCATATGACATCGATCAATGATAGAAGATAGACATCCATGTTACATAGATCCATGATAATTAGATAGATAACAGATAGATAGATAGATAGATAGATAGATAGATAGATAGATAGAGATGTAGATAGGATAGGCAGATAGGCATGACAAATGATGCATAAAGGAATGTACAGGAACAGATACATAGAAAGCTAGTCTCAGAGAAAATTGAAAACTTTTTCAAGAAAATAGATGTAACTGCAGACCATCATATTATGTAATATAGCCTTCGGAAAAATAAATACTGCATCTTTTCTCTCACATATTGAACTTCAAGAAGAGAGAGGATGAGGGGGGTAAGGGAGAGAGGGAATGAAGGAAAGAGAAAAAGAGAGAGTACATGAGCATAGAAGGGAGACTATTTTGGAAAATAGAGCTCAAAGAAGTGTGGAGGAGATGAGAGTATGTAACAGAAGTGAACTCGGTCAAGGTACATGATGTATTAAATAAAACTGTCATTCTGAGACCTGTTCACATTGTATAATAAATACACACCAATAAGTTTGTGTCATGGTTCATTGAGAGAGGATTTTACATAATCCAGGCCAGCCTGAAACTTGCTGTGCAGCCGAGGCTAGACTCAAACTCTTGATCCTCTGCCTTCTCCTTTCAAATGCTCAGATTTCAAGTGTGCACCGCTGCACCCAGCAAAACTATTTTCTGAAATGAAAGAAAATCAGACAAAATGCGGAAGGGAAGACAATGCACAGATAATCCCAGCCCACTTCATTTAATGCTTTCTTTTTCATTTTTCAATTCTTCCTTATACTCAAGAACTTGCTCCTGAAGTTTTATTCAGCTTCTCATTCACATAGAAGTAGTTCATCTCTGAGGCATCTGGTGCCAAGAGTTTATGGTTCATGGTTCTGAAATTAGGCAGGATGGGTATCTAAGAAATACTGACACAAAACAGTACATCCTCCTATTTTCCTACCTAATTGCCTAATGTTCCCTTCTTTAGGGAATACTCCCAGATGAAGGTAATTAGATCACAAGCATTACCCACATTGAAGACAATGCTAGCAAATCAGGGGCCTGGTGTGTTTACAGAAGAGGCCACACGGGCACATCTCCTGATCAGCCAGAGGCCAAAAGGAAACAGAAGGTTGTGAGGAAATGAGGGCTGGCTACTCACTGATCATTCTCCCATTTACCACCAACTTATTGCTGATTCTTTTTGTCTTTCTACAAAGGACAAAGTCTTGTGGATTTCACCACACAGTGAGGAAATACGATTCCACCAATGGCCTCGTTTCCCTAAAAAAAAAAAAAAAAAAAAAAAAAAAAAAAAAAAAAAAACTGTAAGTTATAGTAAAGGATTCCATTTCTCAACTATTAGTTACCCATGGAGCTGTACAGAAGCACTGCCGAAATTTTTCCATTCATCTGTGGTAAGAAGCGGAGCATAGATCTCTCTGTTCATAGAGCGTTATTAGGGCATGTTGGAGATTCATTGGGGAATGAGTAAATGTCACCAATTCATAGTCAAAATAATGGACAGATAGAACCTAAACCCCTCAAGTATGAAATATTACAACTTTTAAATTCCCTAGTAGTGCATCTCTTAAAAGGACAAAATAAAGTACAAATCAAGAATTGTTCTTTGGAGGAATATTCCTAGATCATGTTGTCAGGGAACGAATAATATGTCATTCCTCCTTAGCTTCCTGGGAGAGTGGAAGTGTCAGGAGAATATGCAATGAGCATGCTACCTGCTGTTATGTGTTAGGAATCTTAAACAGAGACCAGAAGCAGGTGGGTTGCTTTTTCTTAACAAGGCACAAACATCTCTGGAGAGCACACCCTCCTGAGGCAACAAGCTGCCTTCCTAAATGTCTCTGTTTGATTCTCTCCAAACTAGGGCTGAGGTTCTGCTCTCTGCAGAACAGTATTTTGAATGCACAGTGAACCCTCCTTATCCAGAGGCTCCATATCTTCCAGTGCAACTAACCACAGACCAAAAATATTCTGGGGAAAAAAAACTGCATATGTTCTGAATACGTACAAGCGTTTTTCATAGATATGTTACCTTAAGCAATACATCATAACAGTTATCGATGTAGCGTTTGCACTGTGTTAAAAACTGTAGGTAATATAGAGATGGTGTATTGAGGGAAGTTGCACAGATTATACCTGGGTACCATAGTATTTTACATAAGAGATTTGATCACACAGAAATTTTAGTATTTTACAGGATTCCCTAAGAATACCAAGGACAACAGCATATGTTTAGATGTCAATTTACTTTCCTGATCACTGAGAAATAGCAATTGTTCAAATGTTATTAACCTATAACAAGTGAAATTCATCTAAGTCCATTAAAGAGAGTGTCTATGATTGAACAGCACTCCTTACCCTCAGGAAGTGGAAAGGAATCAGTAGAAGAGACAGAAACAGAAACGAGAGACTCCACGAGGAAACAGTGACACTCTGCTGCAGCCAGAACTATCCATAGGAGCTGAGGACGATACAAATGTTAACCATCACAAGGTTACAAGTCAACCTTCAAGTCAGCCCTCAACCTCTACTGGGCCTGAGATTTCTAATCAGCCTCCCCACGTTACTTTCCATAATAATAGAAGTTTTATCTGTAAGTACAGCTGCTATGTTAGACTCCATTTGCCAGGGTTCCTTATAGGTATGCTTGGCTATGTACTAAGTCAGGAAGAAATAGGAGCAGAAATACCTTGGGCAACTTCCTGGTCATGCGTGATAGACAAGGCACATATAATCTGATTGATCCTTTTGTTTGTTTGTTTTTTTTGTTTGTTTGTTTGTTTTTTTCCTTTCCACTTGCTAGAACTCAGACATGGTAATAAGAGCTAAAGAACCCATTGCAGAACAAGAGAAAGAACTCACATGGTGAAGAAAGAAGAGAAGAGACTGGAGAGATGATGGCTCAGTAGTTAAGACTGCTTGCTGCTCATGCTGGGTGTGGCCTCACACCTTTAATCCAGCACCTGGGAGGCAAAGGCAGGCAGATCTCTGTGAGGTTGAGGCCAAGCTGGTCTACAAAGCAAGTACCAGGACAGCTAGGTTTCTGTTAGAACCGCACCCCTTCTCCCTTGTGCTGTTTGGAGCAATGATTTTCTCTACCCCTTACTCCGTTAGGCACCTCCGTTAAGCATACATGGTCCCTCATCTAACAACCTGGCCTTCCACCATCACTACGAAAGCCAGACATTAATACATATAAACAACTTGTAGAACCGTGGTTATCTGAATCACAACAAAAACCACCCACTGATACCCTTCTCTCCGGTAAGGCAATTTAAGAGGCAAGCCTGAACCAGAATACCTTAATATATTACAATGGCCATAATCTGGTAACCAAATAAATAAATTTCGGGAAGGGGAGGTGGGAGAGGAATGGACCTAAAATAAATTTAACAGGCTGCCTCTTCTTTGTGCTCTGCTTTTAATCAGTTGGTTTCCAGGCCTGGCTTTGCAGAGGAGGAGATGTGACTCACAGGCACACTTGCCAGAGACAGATGCTTGTGGGCTTTTTTTTCTTTTTCTTTTTCTTTTTTTTTTTTTTAAATTCTATCAGACGGGGATCTGTAAGAAATTTGGATGAGGAAAAAGGCCAATGGTAAACATGCTTGGAATCAAGGCGTATTTTCTGAGGAAATTGTGCAGGATTTTTTTTTTTTTTTTTTTTTTATGAGCTCAGAGTTGCTAAAAACTCTTTTCAAAGACAAAACTAAAGGGTGAAGAGTTTAAAGACACGGAGATAAAATACTCAGAGGACATTCAGTTCAACCTTGTCTTCCTAAACAAACACTGTAGCATGTAATACAAAGTGGGCAAGCGTGTGGATTGTTGTGATTGGATAAACAATTGTCTGGCTAGCAAATAAAAGGGATGAGGACTCTATCCAAAATCATATAGGATTCAGGAAATTTGAGGTCAGTTGACTCAACCCCAGGCCCAGCAAGTTTACTATGCTACCTTTTCCCATTGGGTGAAATAAATTTCCATTTTTAAAATGGGCATCAAAATTCAGGCCCACACTTTCCGTTCTCTGGGGTTTCTATCAATTGGGATAATTCCAGCTTTAGGTAACAAAAAACTAGCAAAACGAGGCTGAAATTATGAGAAGCATGTGATTAGCTCACAAAAAAACTCCGTGTGCAGATCTGACTCAACATCACCCAGGGTAGAGGAACGCTCCATCTTTCTGCTCGTCATTCTTGCCTGCTGCTTTCATCACTGGGAACGTAGCACCTTTATTCATTTTATGAAGCTACCAAAATAGAAGGACCAAAAGGACAGGATCCTAAATAATTTTATCCCATGCAATTGTGGTTGATTTGTTTGCTTAGTGGTTGTTTGTTTGTTTGTACAAAGTCTTACCATATAGCTCAGTCTAGTCTTCAACTGCTGGTCCTCCTTTCTCAGGACCCCGAGGGCTAGTATAACAGGCATTCGCTGCCACACCACACGTGTTAATAAAGGAAAAAAAGAACAGTTCCCAAATGCTCCATACTCCCAATGGTGTCTCATTGGCCAAGATTGGATCATGTGCCAACTCCTAATCCAATTGCTGGCAAAGAAAGGAATAAGACTGTAATGAAGGAATTCAGCCAATCACGATTCACCTACTAATGCTTGACAACAATACACTCCACACAAATGTGTTAACAAAAATCAAGGGTAAAAATGGCGATTTGACATTCCCTGTGAGATTCCTCCCCATATCTGAGTTATTTTGACTCCTTTGCTTCCCATGATTAATAATAACATTGATTTTGAGTCCCAGTAACAACAGACATGAATGAAGAAGCTTAGCTCAACAAATATTTGAGAAGCACTAGTGGCCCTTTTAAAATTATTATTAGTTCTTTGAGAATTTCACACAACATGTTTTAATAATATTCACCCCAACTCCCTCAACTCCTCCCAAATCCATTCCTTCTCTTCCTGCCAAAAGTTGTGTTCTCTCTCTCTCTCTCTCTCTCTCTCTCTCTCTCTCTCTCTCTCTCTCTCTCTCTCTTTTCCATACATGAACTGTAAATTGTGCTTCCCACAGTCTTGGATGTGTGGCCTTTCACTGGAACTGGGTCAACTCACTGGGGGGCCACACCCTCAAAGAAACCTGACTCTCTCCCAACAGCTACCAATCAGCAATCGCTCCATGGCTAGGAGAGGGACATCATGCCCACCTTCCCTCTCCATGCTAGTCTGTCTTGGCTTTACATGGGCCTTACACATGCTTTTACAACTTCTGTGAGTTCACATGCGTAGCTGCCCAGCTCATCATTATTTCCTTATAGCCATCTTAAGAGCCACCTCTGGCTGTTATACTCTTCCCACTAAGACCCTTCAGCAATTATCGCTGAGTCTCAGGAGAAAGGATGTGATATAGTTGTCCCTTTGTGGGCTGAGCATTTTGCAATCCCTAAACCTTGGTCATTTGTGGGTCTCTGTGTTAATCACCATGTTATATATTCTATAATAGTGATTGAGAGATGCATTACTCTATAGATATAACAATAAGTCATTATGGATCAGTTTAATACTGTGTTCATTTAGCAGAATGATAGTAGAGGTTCTACCTAGGGCCAATGACAACTAACAGCAAAATTCTTGGCTTAATATGATTCTGAATAAAATTTCAGCTTGTGAATTGGATCTTAAATCCAATCAGAAATTAAATGGTTATTCCCATGATGTTCAAGAAAGCATTTTCTATGTACAGGGTCTTCACAAAAGACTGGCAGCTAAAACAACAATAGGACAATGCTTTTTTTTTTTTTTTTGTAATCCTCAGGAAATTTAATATTCAATGGCAAATGAGGAACACAAAATACATTACTACAACACAATATGTTGCATATTCTTATGGAAAATAACATTTAGAACCACGAGCTTGTACAAAAGACATGAGCAGGCTGGATGTGGATGTTCATGCAAGGCTCCAAGGTCAGGCCCTACCTCCAGAAGCTATCGTGGAGATGCAATGGAACAAGCAGAGTGTGTTCCAGACAGAAAACAAGCAAGGGTCAAGTGCAAGGGACCAATGAGACTATCATTGGGTCAGAAAGCTAAAAATTCAGTCTGACTACTACACAGAACATAAGGCAGAGAGATCAATGACGATTTGAGAGGTAAGAGCTAGAATATGAAATAGCTTGGGGAATGCCAGTAGCTGATTTCAAGTTTTTGACAATCCGATGAAGGATGTAGGTGGAGCCACAGGTGTGAAGACAACTAAATGGCAATAGACGGTGAGGCTGCCTCCTCAAGACATCACTTGCAATTCCCTTTGCCAATTCTCCCTCTACTGGGGCTATTACGGACCAGGATGAAAATAATGCACCAGTTCAGCATGTCAACAGCTTCCCAGCAGAAAGGCTAGTGTGGATAATGAGTGCACCCTGACAGCCCAAGGTCAGATATTTAACAATATTACAGAGGGTAAGTATGATACACTGAGCGCTGTCTTAGAGCCTAACTTGAAAGGCTCACAGCTGCTAATATTTACAGAAATAGGAAGCAATTACAGTTCGCTGCCACAGGAGGAACTTAAATAATTTAAGACTCATAATGCCTCTGATTCTTTTCAAGCCATCTTTTTCTCTAGACCCAGCTGCTTCTAGCTCTCGGAGAGCCCTCTCTTCAGAAGGCAGAGTCAACCTGATGTGAGGCTCTACTTTCGTTCTCCCAAAAAACTCAAGCACTCAGCTTTTTGGCAGGCACCCCACTTCTCCCACACTTGTACTTCATCTCTGGAAAGGACCCCTTTTTCTCACCAGCGATGAAACTCCACAGCCATCTGCCTGGGCTAATCTGGGCAAACTGGCATAAGCAGAGAGAATGGTAATGTAATTTCAGAAATTAAACTAATTTATTTTATTCGCCATTTTCCTGACATAGATGTGGCAGCAAGAACATAGAAGAAAGGGAAATGGGGAAGAGAGAATTGCATGTGTTACATGCCCAGAAGAAAGGCAACAAAAGTCAAGTTTAACGTGCCTCATCAAACTTTACATGTAAATAACCATGGGAACACCTCTTTGCATAATTCAACTGTGGGTTATTTTTTTTTTTTTTCTACAGTAGGAAGCAGACTAGTGAGTTCAACAATAGGAACTAGACAACAATATGTTTGGGATTTAATTGATTTGTCTCTAGTATCACTATAATTCTCATAAGAATGATAGACTGGTGAGTTATGTTTCCACTATGAAACTCTGGCATAGTACTAACCCTACAGCCAAATTTACTTCGGTCCACAGTAGCCACTCTTAGCATATTGGATATTCTAAAAATCTCTGGTTTCGGCCATCAATTGTTTCTCATCCTTGGTTTTCATGGTATGGTACCACATTAGAATGGAATAAACCTATTCGCTGGCACCTACAGAGCTATCTTTCAGATCCCAGCAAAGCTTGTCTATGGCTCCAGATGCTGATCCCCAGTTTCTATCTCTAAAGCATAGAGATGTACTCACAAGCATGTTTTTGTAAGAATTAAATTACTGTCAGTGAGCAAATTTGATGGAAAACCTTACAGGTTTCAGATTGTTGAAACCAGTAACGTCATCCTCTTTCCTTCTGCCACACTGCCAGTTCTGATTTGTTAACATTCATTTTATTAATAGTTCTAAGAATGTCATACCAGCACTATAATTTACATCTGGTAAACTGTGTACCTCTCAAACATCTATTACATTTGAGGCGTATGCTAATCACCTTCTCTTCTCTGCATCTTAAAAAGGTACATAAATAAATACATTTTTTAAAAGTTTTGTTATATAAAGTGTCTCTTTCTCAAAAGGCTCATGAGTTGAAGGCTGAGTAAAGGTTGATGGATCCAATCACTGAGAAGTGATTAGAGCATGGGGGTCTGACCAAGCCAGTAAGTCTCTTGGAGGATTTATGGTATGATGACATTGTATGGGAATGGTAGAAATCAGAAGGTAAGGCTGGTTGGAGGACATGGGTCACTGTGTAGGGAGGGGACAAGGCTGCAAGTCATGTCTTGTCCTAGCCTCTTCCTGTAAACCTTTCTACTTCTTAGCTGCCATGAGGCAAATTGCTGTGAACCAACACATTCTTTTCCCATGATGCTCTGCCTCACCACTGCCCCAAAGAATGATGTATCAAGCTAACTATAGATTGTAGCCACTGAACCATGAGATGATAAATTCTTCCATCCATTGAAGTTGTTTCTTGTGTACTTAGTCATAGCAACAAAGTACCTAACATGGGACTTCTTCTAAGTTGAATTGTATCTCACAATATTCATCTTCTGCAGTCCTAATTCCCACTATGTTACATAGAGTTTAATGTGGAAATAGAGTCCTTGCTGATATTATTAGGTACGATGAGGTCATAGTGGAGTTGGGTAGATTCCCAACCCAATATGGCAAGTATCCCTATAAGGGGATATTCAGCCATAAATATCCACACAGGGAGAATGGTATGTAAACTGAGGCGGACATCAGTCTGATGCAGTAGATGACTAGTCAGACTCCAGACTTATGAGCATAGAATGGGTTATCCCTCACAGTCATGAAGTCACTGATACCTCAATATCATATCTAGTTTCCAGAACTAATTGATGACACATTCTTGCTATTTAACCCACCTAGTTTATAGGATTATGTTACAGCATCTCTAGAAAACAAACCCAGGTCTACTGCTATTTATAATTAGTATGTACAGTAGCTACTGTCACCACGGCAGCACTTCTCCTAAATCTCTAATGACTGTGAGAAATTTGGTTGCAAATTCAATCCTATCCTCTAAGAATAGCATGGCTGACATAGACAGATTTGGCTGGGTGAAAACATAAACCACTCATCATTGTCTCCTCAGCCTCAGAGCACTTTACATCAGACTGTTCATCAGGCATGATGGATTATGCCTCTAATTCCAGGACTCAGAAGGCTGAAGCAGGAGAAATTTCATGAATTCAAGGCTACATGATGAGTTATAGACCAACATGGACTACCAAATAAAACCTTGTTGAAAAAAGGAGGGGGATAATTTTCATTAATTCTATTTATTTTTCAGTTTTCCACTAGATTTTGAGCTGCCTTGAGGAAAATAGCTGTCTTTCTTCCCTTCACATTCGCAGCATAAAGGTGAGAATCATTATAACATCTTTTGGATGCCTGATTCCTTCCAAAGACTACAGTAATTACTTTAAAATTATAATCTATGAATTTGTCCTTATGCCTGTCATATGCCAGACAGGTCACTCTCTCATTGCCCTTCAGAATGGCCTGGGACCAATTTGACTACCAAGTGACTACTCACTTCAAAGAGGTTTTCCAGTAACTGCGGTAGATACTTTGAATTCAGATTCTACAAACTAATCCTTGTAGCTGACATATGCAAGACATGGGTCCTAGACCTTGAAAGTATTCTCTTCCATAGCAGATACATTTGGCTCTTAACATTAAGGTTACTGATGATAGCATCTTTTTAATCTGTTGGTTTCAGGAAAGAAAGAAAGAAAGAAAGAAAGAAAGAAAGAAAGAAAGAAAGAAAGAAAGAAAGAAAGAAAGAAAGAGAGAGAGAGAAAGAGAGAAAGAGAAAGAAAGAGAGAGGCAGAGAGGGAGGGGTGAGGGAGAGAGGGAAGGAGGAAGAAATGAGGCAAAGTGGAAGTTTTTTTGAATCATGGATTCAGAGTGGGCAACAAGTATGAGAGAGAAGGAATAGCTGGAAGATATCTTGCCCCAAATCATCTATAAGTAAATCACAAGCAGTATCAATAAGCCCCACACAGTAAAGGCACAGTTCCAACTCTGAGCAAATAGATGTAAAATTTAGAATGCCATTGTTCGCAAAAGGAAGTCTGACCCAAAACAACCGTTTCCCTTCAACATTATTCAAATATATATTAAGCAACCCTAACCCTGAAATTATCATCTAAAATGCTAAGTTTAAATTGTAAACTTGTCAATTTCTTTTAACTTTTCAACATAGCAACATGAAGCAGATAAATATTTTAAGACAAAAACTAGATCAAATGCATATGTAGATATAAATTAAGGGGAGTCAGATTTATGCACCTTTGAAATTTGAAAAGATTTTGGCATAGATTCTTTTTAAATGCCTCATTTTTAAAATTTAATTTTATAACCTGATGTCTTGAGTATCGTAATTCTTAATTCTCAGCAGATATATTTGCTATCACAAATAAGAGGCAGCCCAAGAACGATGGCTGGGTAGCATCCACATCCCCTTCCACTTGCATTTCTAAATGGCCTAGAACCAACCTAAACGACATAAGTGCCTAACCAGTCCAGTGAATGCTTCCTGAGTTTGGAATTCTTTGTGTCCAATTCACTGCTTAGAAGGTGCTTTTCTTCCCTTCCAAGGTCCTTTGGGGGGTGGGGGGAGAGGTCGCTATTCTATAAAGAAACACAGAACACAATCACAAAATTCTTACATACCATGAAGCATCCCCCTATATCAGGACTTTGTAAACAAACACGTCAGCTCTCACCCACAAGTTTCCAAATGCACTCTAGACAACTCAAAGAAAAAAAGCTCAACTGTGGATATTCATGGAGTTACTGCTGAATCAACACCATACTGGATGCTTAATGATTAACTACATTTCCCTGTTAAAATATTCACTTCAACCTTGCCTACCAATTACATCTCGTTTTACAGCACTTTTTGGGAGTAATGGTGAAGGATAACCAATTTACAATCTTTCTTCAATAAATAAAAACACACATAAGCAATGAAACTCCATACCCACAGCAGATTTTCATCAAAAGCATGAAGGTAACTCCCTGGGGACAGGCATTACATATAAATATCAATACTGAACACCCATCACGATGTTTGGCATATTATTTGCTTCTAATAAGTTCTGAGTCCATAACAGCGAATGGGCAGAGGTATACGTATATTGATGATTGTGGTTAATATCAAAACTAAACAGAAGCTATCAGTAAATGCTTGTATTTCCATATAAATTCCCTAAAATAGTAGAATTTTTATTTTATTTTATTTTATTTTATTTTATTTTGTTTTGTTATGTGTATGAGTGTCCTTGACTACATGTTTGTCTGAATACTGTGTGCCTGCCTTGTGCTCTTGGGGGCCGGAAGAGGACATCAGATTCCCTGAACTAGAGATTTACATGGTTAGAGATGGTTGTGAGTCAGAATGTGGATGCTAGGAATTAAACTTAAGTCCTCTAGAAGTACAGCTTAGCCAGTAAGTGCTCTTAACCACTGAGCCATCTCTTCAGAACAAGTAGAACTTTTTTTTTTTTTTTTTTTTTTAAATTCTTTGCATGGTGACTAAGAGAGAAAACAATGGCTTGCCAAGCCTGAATTCCTTAGTGGCAAAATACAAGATGATCATTCACTTAAAAGCCAAGTTCAGTTTAAGATGACAACTAAATAAATAAGGTTTAACTGTGTCAACTGAACAATTGAGAACATTCTTTGTACTATATATGTGTGGTGTATTTGTTCATTCTGTCTGTTTCCACATTAGAAGATTTTGAATTATGCCAGTAGATAAGTTATGCTTGTATTTTTTAAACATTCCTAAATACAAGAAATTAGACAAACGAACAGAGAGGGGCCATTGGAAGTCCTTTTAACACAAATGTCATTACTCTGGTGCTTCCATACTACATTCATCTCACATTACATTTGACTAAATTCAAAAATGGGATCATAAACATTCCGTTCTCAGTGAGATTATTTTTGTTTTCATTTCTTGTTTCTCTGCCTCCTATAGTTTCTTAAATCAGATTAAAGTATTAAATGATTAGCTAGCAAACCTATACTATAATAGCCATATACTGATTATATTTCTAAGTAGTAAGTTCATGATATATATTTGCAAACCCCTAATCAACAGAAGGATGTAGAGATGGAGTTTTATTCTCAAATTGAGATAAACCTTAACACGGTACTATGTTAAAACTCAAGAGATTGTCAACAAAACCCTGACTTGCCTAACACAGCTAACCCTGGGTGACTCTGATTGACCTAAACCTTTTCCTTACAAGATAAGGAAAGGTCTTATTACCACATCAACTCTGCATTTAGGGTTTGGAGGATCTGATGTCAGGGGTGAAGTTAAGAAGAGTGAAACATTCATTATGTAGCTTGAAGTTTTATCAGAAATTACTTTTGTAAATTTAACTCTTACTTCATAAATTGAGGCTAAATTTGGATCTCTTGAAATGTGTCTCATATCACATCATTACCAGAATAGTAATATTTTTATTTCTTCTCCTATTTCAATGCTATTAATCACCCAGACATAGACTGTCTGTATCCACTGCCTACTAAAAGACCACGCCCCTGGATCTGTGAATTCCTGTGTAGTATTTACTTGTGGGAAACTGCTGTACACTTCTTCTGCTCAAGACAATAATTTTAATATCCCTTTGTAAAAGAAAAATTAGTAGTCCTGGCCTGAGGTTTGGAGATCTCTGGATTGGACTTACTACAAAGCATTGTAATGAACCCTTCAAATACCAATAGATAGATACGACAGAGCATAAGCAAGAGAAGAGAATGGCAACGTTAAAGACTGGTGGGACAACTCAGTCGTACAGAGTTTGCCTGGCTTAATCGCCAGCATTTTGAATGGAGAAAATGAAAATAAGTCTCATCTCTTCTGTTAATTTAAATAAATTAACTTGACCCTGATGATGGAAATCTTTCATGCTCACTTGACTGAAAAAGAAAATGTATTCATTATTTTTTCTGCCAATCACACTAGAGACATTGTACATAAATGTCAAGATTACCAGATGATCCTCCGCCTTTCTAAAGAAAGAGCAGAAATTACTCATGAACTCCGAGCATGTGTTTAGGTCTAGCAGGGAAGTTAAAAGGGGAGCTATGGTAAGCACTGACAGCCTCTGATGTCACAAATCCAGGGCCCTGACATTTTATTCATAGTCATTTATCTCCAGCCAGTTTCTCCCTGAGTGTTCCTTTGTTCTTGGCACAAGAGTAAGGACAACAAGCAGAATACCAATGTCTCTATTCATAAGGGAGAAGTTGCACTAAATCTCTCCAAAGTCTCAAGATCCGTCAGACAGGTTCAAATCATCCTCAGGTATCCAACTGCTCTTGAAGCCCTAAATCCTAATTTTTATAAGACTGCATTGGTGTTGGAATGGAAACTCAGAGCATCTGAATATGGCTAGAGAGAGTCAGCTTCTGTGTGGAACATGTAGCATCACATGTTGTGGGCAATAAAGACATGGGTGTTATTAATATTTAAAAAATGCATAGTCCTCTTTAAACTGAGAAGTAAACATTATTTTGTCACATTCCCAAAAAATGAGTAAGAATGATGGGCTTATGGCTATATTTGCAAATGTCCTTACCTAGTTCTATAGTAGTGTAGTGTGGCCATTAACAAATGTCTCCAGTATAGGGATTAAGTCTAAAACACACAGCTTTATTTAAGATACAACATACAAAAGAGCCAGCATCAATTCCACATTCTGGAATTGAGTCAAACTAAAAAGAACAGTTGTTCTGTCTTTAAGAAAAAAGCAAGGAGTGGTGTATAATATTTTTAATATATGGATGACTGGATACAGTAAATGACTGTT